>NC_048218.1:17639306-17682393 GCF_002007445.2 Ailuropoda melanoleuca
GTTTTGTGGGGGAGACTTCCCCAGCACAGGAGCTTTTAGTCACAACTTCTGACTTTCCAGTCGTTCTCTCTAGAAACGGTCTGCTATTTTCTGTTTGTATTCCTGTCGTGGGCAGGTGCCTGCTTAAAAGCATCTTCTGTCTGTTCTGCTCTAGTCTGTATTCTGTTCTTTCATAGGCGGCATTGGGACAGCAGGACCAAGTGTGTCTTTTTCCTGTTCTCTGTAGGATTCTTCATTTTTGCTCATTTCCTTCTTTCCCTTCACTGCCTGCCTCCTAGGAACACCCCCTCTTCTCCATAGCTTGCACTCTCCCACAGAACCTTGGGCTTCTCCGAGTCACCCCCTCTGGTCCCACCCACTTGCAGACCCCTCTCTGTAGCCAGGGATATATGCTACCATGTCCCCCTCTGTGTTCATTATTTTTGAACATATTCTTTCATTTTCTCTTTTGAGGGTGGTTTTATCCCACCCCACCCCCAACTCCCTGGCTCCTCTCAGGTCTTTCCTCAGGGTTTTCAGACGTCTTCCCCCCATTGCTGCACCCACCCATTGGTTTGTGGTGGGGGCCACAGGCCAGCAGGGGGCATACTGTTGGAATTTGTTTTGATTTGTTTGTTTCCTCTACTTACAGATAATTTGAAGGTTGCAGTTTCTCTTCCTCTTAGAAATGCTGAAGAGGGAGCTTGAACCACCATGATGGGGAAATCCCCACACTAGTATGTTTGAAATCTCCCCCAGGTGATTCCTATGTGTAATAACAGGTGGAGAACCACTTGTTCTATCACGAGTTGCTTTGTTGTGTGGTTTTTTAAAGATTTTATTAGTTATTTGAGAGAGAGTGAGACATAGCATGAGNAGAGAGAGAGACATAGCATGAACATGAACAGGGGGAAGGCAGAGGGAGAGGGAGAAGCAGACTCCCCGCTGAGCAGGGAGCCCGATGTGGGGCTCGATCCCAGGACCCTGGGACCCTGGGACCCTGGGATCATGACCTGAGCTGAAGGCAGACATTTAACCGACTGAGCCACCCAGGCACCCCTCACAATGTTCTTTTAATTTATTTTACATATATCGCCTCAAAAATCCTTTGGTCTCCTGGCCATAACTGTCTGGTTTTCTTTCTAGCTGAGTCCTCCATGGAGTGCTGGTCTCCAGAGCTGTGTTTCTCAAAAGTTCTCCCTCCCGTATCAGAATGACCTGGAAGCCTTGCCAAAAAAAAAAAAANAACCCCCCCCAAAAAAAAAAAAAAAAAAAAAAAAAAAAAAAAAAAAAAAAAAAAAAAAAAAAAAGAAAAGGCAATTTCCTGCATCCCATCTTGGATCTACTTAGATAATCTCTGGAGACCCAGGACTCCTCATTTTGAATAAGCACGTTCTCCGTGATTATATAAGCCACGGAAGGTCATAAGAATTGTGGCTTTAGATGTTGGTGGCCCCCAAGGCTCTACCCTCAAGTTTCTCTTTTATACACTGTCCCTAAGTTACCTCAGCCACATGGAAAATATTCCTTATAACTCATGCGCAAAGCTTCAACTTAGATCTTTTCCCTGAGTTTCAGACCCAGATTCCTATTTTTGTTTTAATAATATACATTGTGAATACAAATGCTATGCATGTTAATTGTAGATGATACAGAAAATAGGAAGGAAAAGGATTCACCCATAATCCCCTCTCATCCAGACAGAAGTATTGCTAATACTTTTGTATACATACTTTCAGTATTTTGAAGTCACATGGATTTACCTCACTTGCCATTTTTTCATATCCTGAAACCTATTTCCTGCTTTTCCACTTGCTTTAATATGTGCATATTCTCATGTCACCTAAAAATTTCTTAACTATTTTTAAAGACCAAATAAGGATATTTAATCTACTTTCTAGGGACATTTTTTACTATTATAATGTTTAAGCCTATATCTTTGACCACAAATCAATGTGTTCTTTAGTTTTTGCTTTTTAATAAAAGATAGTTTAACATCTGCTTCAAGAATGCACAGGAGTCAGGCTTGGCCTCAGTCTCCTGATTTGTAAAATAAGATAATAGTTCATCATACTGTGGTCATGAGGATTAAATCTGTTAATATATATGAAGTGTTCAGAACATTGTCTGACATGGAGTAAATGGTATGTAAGTGTTAGCTACTCGGGGGAGTGTCTGAGAAGTAGAAGGATATTTTTAATTTTTATCTCTTTATCCATAATATCAAATTGATTTTCAAAAAAGGACGTCCCACCCTCATCAGCAATGTATGTGAGTGTCGTTTCAAAGTACCACAAGACTGAGGGGGACTTGGATAATGTCGCATATTGCCAAGTTGAAATGAAAAAAGAGAGACTAATTTTGGCCTCACTGTACGTTCCATTTTCCTATGAGGCTGGTTGTTCAGAGATAATTCTTTTGTAGAAGATTCTTGAAAGGTCCCTGAGACCATTCTCTTCTCTTCCTTCTTCTCTATGTACAGATAGAAGGGCCCTACAGTGGTGTGATTTTCAGAGCACAAATCACTATGCAATTCCCAGAGCACAAATCACTATGTAAAAAAATATATATATATACATATATTTTTAAAAGATTTTATTCATTTATTTGACAGAGAGAGAAAGAGTGCATCCACAAGCTGGGGGAGTGGCAGAGGGAGAGGGAGAAGCAGACTGGGCAGGAAGACCAACACAACTCGGGGCTCAATCCCAGGACCCTGGGATCATGACCTGAGCCGAAAGCAGATGCTTCACCAACTGAGCCACCCAGGAGTCCCTGGGTATATATATATATACTCCTCACTAGAATAAGTAGAGATGACAGCCATTCCTCTTTCTTGATCTGCCTAGCATGATGAACTGGTAATGAAAGACTGTTCGGGGCCCACAAGGATGTAGCTCAATTCCCTTGGGTAGGACAATTTATTTTTATATTTTCCACTCTAGACCTGTCCCCTGAACTTCAGATTCCCTGTCACCTGCTGATCTCTTCATTTGAATATTTAACAGACATCTCATGCTTAATGTGTTCAACATCAAACTCCAGATGTCTTGCTCCTCTTATTGCCCTTCTTTTCTCATGAAATGACAACTCTGCTCTTCTAGTTGCTTAGGCCAAAAACAACATCCCGCTGCTTATCTATTTGCCTTGTCCCTTATCTCCTTTATGTCTTTGATTGAATGTCATTGTTTTGATGATATTGTTCCTGACCAATCTGGTTCAAACTAAACTCCCTCCCTGACCCCAGCATTTCCTACACCCCTGCCCCCCATCATTTTTCTCCTTGGCACCCCCTTACTTTTATTTGCTTACTACCCTCCTTTCGTGACAATATAAATTCCATAAAGGCAAGATTTTGTTTCTGTCTTGTTGACTACGAATCCTTAGTGCCTAGAACAGTGCCTCACACATGACAATTGCTCAATGAGTACTTGTTTGAAAAAGTGCATAAATCTGGGTCATCCACTTTGACAACTAGCGCAGAGAAAGGATTGAGGAGGGTGTAAAATGGGAGGAAGGGGAATGACTTACCCAAGTATCATATAAACACTGGAGAGAACCAACAGAGCTTTATATCTTGTTTTGCTTTCTCAAGATCCACTCACAGACTAAAAAGTTTTAAATATGTAGGCTGGGGCTTTGCTTACATCAGTTTCCTTTGGTAGTTTTCTCCATGTGGGTGTGGAAGAATGGCCTGGCAGGGGAAATAGGCTTCTGATCAGTTTACATGGCAAAAATCAACCTCTAAATTGCCTGCATCGTTTTTATTCATCCTTCCAAACCAGAGGGTTTTATCTATGGCCAGCAACCCTTTCACATTGAGGGACAGAACTCCAACAATAAGAAAAGGAAAGCAATCATTTGATGAAAATTACACCTATTACTGAAGATTTGTACTTCAGCTTAGAAATTATGATAAAAGCTTTGGCGAATTGCACCAGGAAATACAGATACTTAATAGGACAGAGAAAAATGACAAACTCAGAGAAACAAACACCTCAGAAGCGTTCAACCGAAGACATGTACAGTATAGAATTTCCAATGAGCTTTAGGAATTGAGGAAGAAAATCGTCTGTGAGGAAATGTGCCTAAGAGAGATGAGTTTCTGGAAGCTACACCTTACCAATTTCAGTGTATATCTATAATCACATGTCTGGTCTCTCCTGGCTCATTTTAAATTTTGGTTACTCATGAAAGCTCTGCATATATGGAAGAAGATTCTTCTTCAAACCAAAAGATGATCCCAAATGAACAGTGGGGAGGGGCAGAGGGAGAAGGAGAAGCAGACTCCCTGCTGAGCAGGAAGCCTGAAGCAGGGCTCCCTCCCAGGACCCTGAGATCATGACCTGAGCCAAAGGCAGACGCTTAATCTTAACCCACTGAACCACTCAGGGTCCCCAAGATTTCGTATCTTTATCTCCAACAGAATAGGAGTGTATTACACTTGACTTTATGACTGTTATTAAAAAATAAATGAAGTATTCCTCAGGTCCCCAAGCTACCTCTCATTCTAGTTACCAAAATTTTGCTCAAATGTTTGTGATCAAAGACATATTAAAGGTGAAGGGGCATTACGATTATTTAGATAGGCCCTTTATTTTACTGAGGAGTAAACTAAGCCCAGTGTTGTGAGGTGACTTACCCACAGCTCTGGTGGGTATGAGCAGGACCCTAGTCTGTTCCTCTTACTTCCTGCTCTCACTGAGACCTGTTTTTTTGGTTGTTGTTGTTTTTTTTCCCCCTTAAGACTCCATATTAGGGCTTGTAATGCCCTCCCTTAAAACAAAGTCTCGGCTCCCCCAAACCTCTATCTTGTTTCCCTAACATCTTTCCCAGCTGTTGCTTCCCCACCCCCACTCAGTAGTATAGTGCAGAGCGCCCCCCACCCCAGTGAATTCAGGGAATTTTCCCAACAGCATTTAGGGTAATCTCACCAGGAGAGATGACCCATGTGGTAGAGAGTGTCAAAAAGTATCACTTGGTCTTCCTTCAGGGTTTCCCACCTGGGATACGGTATGTGCCATTTTCCACAATGGCAAATGTTGGACTCCCAAGACCAAATTCAGCTTAAATGCCACAGCCAGGTTGTATAAATGCATTATGTATTGTTTTCAAATTATGTTAGAAAAAGACTAACTTCAAGGTGCTAATAAGGTAGAACAGAAAGTCACCTCTCTAAGAGGCCACACAGATACGGGAGTCGATGATCACCGTACAATACCGTCATGTTCTGAAAGTCCCCACCCCATCACCAACAGCGTTCATTTTGTAACTATGATTTTGTCGCGTCAAGGGAATGCGTGATGTCTCCAGTTTTCATGGTGGTGAATAGTAGAGCATGAGATTGGTGAAGGGACCAAGGAGGCCAGGTTAGGACAGAAAATTTACCAGAAATAATGTAAAAAGTTCTCTGGTGCTAATGATTTTATTCTCTAGCAGGCAAAACCTCAGGAGCAAATAGGTGAGGAGAAAAATACAAACTGGTGGGGTTCCTCTCCTCTTCTTTCCATTAGAAGGTTAAAGGAAGAATTGTGATGTCTTAGTTCAAATAAAGGCGCAGGTGCACCGTGGGTTCCGGTGCTGGGGGCAGGACCCCTCGGCGGTCCCCGCCCTTCTCGGTTTTGCCTCTTGGCTGTCGAGACCAGCAGGGGGCGCTTCTCAGCGGTTACCTAGCGGGAGGCAGGCAAAACCCAGGGCCAGGCTGCCTACTCCAGCGGCCGGATAATCATCTCCACGGCAGCAAGGGCTTCTGTAGAGAAGAAACAATTAGAATTTTCTCACTCAAAGGACAGCGGGAGGGAAATTTCTCTTTTTCCTGTCCTAGACAGTAGGCAGAATCCGAACGTCGGGAAACTTTGAGGAAAAGAGAAAAAGGAAAAAAAAAAACAAAAGACAAAAAAGTAGCAGAACACAGATGCTTTACTTAAAAAGAGGAGAAAGCACAATAGCCAGATAGAAAGGAACCTTAGAATGAATGTCCAAAAACGGTTCCGTCTATTGTGATGCAAACGGCTTTGACACCCGCAGTCTCATTGTAACTGATTGCAAAGCCAGCCCCGTGTTGTCTGAGCATTCTTTTTTTTTTTTATTGTTTATGCTAATGGGTTTTGTGGATAGTGGATTAGTTGCATTTTAATGCCCAGAGGCGAAAAGATGAAGATATTCCGATGATGGTAACGGATGAAAAAGCACCCTGGCTGCTTGTGTTTTCAGACACAGAACTACGGGACGTTCTGTTTTAATGTATGTTGCCGGTTGCTGGTTTCGCCATCCTGACAACAACCACAGAGACTTTTCCCAAACAATTCCATGTCTCCTCCCTCTTATTTTGCCCTATACCATCTCCAAATTTTTCCTTAAAATTTCCTAAAGTTACAGATAAGTCTGGCAAATGTATACAGCTCACTACTCATAAATCTGTTCGATTTTCAAATGTAAAAATGGATGAACTTAAGAGAAAGAAAATAATAATAAAAAAAAATGTTGATGAAAGGTGGCGAAGTTTTGAGGGGGATGGAGTGAAGGTTCTGGGCTTGTAGACCAGCCAAGGTTTGGAGAGTATTTACTCTGGCTGCCCAGCGGGGGAGTCTATCTTAGCCTGATAAAATACTGGCTCTTACCCACCACCAGTATAATTTTTCCTGTCTTGAAGCTTGGCAGGCACAAATGGCCTCGTTAGATCCTGTCTTTTCTTTCAGAAAGCAACACGAGTGCTGCAGACGTTCCAAAACTTAATGCAATGATTATCTGTTCTCAACTACCAGTGTGGAGCCCTGTTAGATTAAATTCAGATGGGCCAGAGGCACATGGTGCCCCTTCCAGACACAACCCAGTGATTTCTAATCATTTCACTGGCAGCAAGGCTCCAATGGATATTTAAACAACCCAGACAACAGACCGCATAGGGTTTCCTTCCCCCCGCCCTTTTTTTTTGAGTGAGGAAGGAGTAGTAAGTATGGTAAGGTAAGTAGAGAGATCTTAGAGATGCCACAAACGACTCTTGGAAATAAATCTTTTCCGATCTGAATAGCAAATTGATCCTTGAACTTTTCATGTGTGGCTTTTTCCTTCATCTCATCAATCAAGCACATAAAAAATGGCTGGATCACTGCGTTGTACACCTGAAAGGAATATAGCATGTGTCAAGTATATTTCAAAAAAGAAAAGAAAAGGAAAACGAGACACTTCCTGCCAACAAACTTCTGTAAGTAAGACAGGTCAACGTGAAACTTCTAATGGATTTTTCTTGAACTTTCCAATGAAGACTATCCCAGGAGGGATTAGTCTATTGTCGTGGAGAACACAAAGCCACTCATGGGTTTGCTCTTGATTTGGGAAACAGCAGGGAGGGATGACGCCGACCCCCAAACCCGCAGCTCCCTGTGTCGCTCACATTCCCTGGACACACACGCGCACAGCAAAACCAGGCCAGGGAAGCACACCCGTGAGCTAGAAATGTGACCCTTCAAAGGAACCTTCTTGGTTTTTAAAAATTGTTATAAAGAAATATTTATATTTCCCCTGGGCCTTCAGTTTGAAATAGTCACCATATCGAAGCATTATGAAAATCACTAAAACCAGAGGCTAGAATTTGGAATCACCTTGAAATAAATGTCTAGGCTGAGCATTATTATCTCCAAGATATATATTTAGTTTATTGTTATGAAGGAATGGTATTAACTGAAAAGGAGATGGACCTTTTATGAACTACGTAGTATGCACGGGCATGAGGTGGAGATTTGGGTCATTACTACAATCCCCTGATAAGAATATTCTGAAAGTTCTTAATACAGAAGCAGTAAGTCACTGTTCTGAACCCAGGGCTAAAATATTAACATTTGGCATTGCAGAGCCCAGTGCTATTAAGAAAAAAGTATCCAGCTTAAAAAGCACAGGGCTGGAGAATGAATCTATTCCCCGGGGCTACCTGTTATGAATGAATCCCTTTCCAGAATGTAGTTTTACCTTTCCTGGAGTGGAGAAGTAGAGATCCAATGAGATGAGAAAGGAAAGTATAGCAATGGCACCATCAGCCAAGACACGTTATTTTAAACTTGAAACAGTCCTATAGTCATGATTTTGATAATTGTACAATGATTACATGTAAGATGTCAACATTAGGGGAAGCTGGGTGAAGGGTATATGGAGTGCTCTGTACTATTTTTGAGCCTTTTTGTAAGTCTAAAATTATTTCAAAGTAAAAGGTTAAAACAGTATTATGTGGCACAAGGCTATGAAGAGAAGTTAGCAGAGTATAAAAGTCCAGGGTCTATGTGGCTGTCTCTTTTTTGGATGATTATCAAGTTAATCCTTGTGGCCATTGCCATGACTTGCAAAAAGTTAAATACTTTCATGGGGCCTCAATTGCCCTTGATAATGAAAACCTCAAGGTGTGCCAATTTGAATCAATTTAAATTGAAATGACGCGAAACATAAACTAAGGTAGAACCAGTTCATGGAGAACCATGAAATTCACCAGATAACCCAGAGACTGTGAAAGACAAATATTTTGTTAGCATGTAGGGGGAAATAAATTTTGCCCCAAATGGAGGGAATGGATATCTTTGGGTCCCTATACTTTTCAAATGGTCTTTGTAATTTGCTTCTGACCAGTTCACTTACTTCTAACCACCCCCTATTTCCCTTCAGTACACTGATTTTGAACTTTTGTTAGTGGTCACCATCTCTACGACATGGCAATAATGGTAAACAATTTGCACGGAGTACTTTAACAGTTACTTTTTAATTTTCTGTACTATTACTCTTTTATCGTCTATATAATTATATCCTTTACCATTTGATTTTTAAAATAATAAAATCAAGAATTGTATTTGTTAAGAAAATGAATACATCTTGGGGTGCCTGGGTGGCACAGCGGTTAAGCGTCTGCCTTCGGCTCAGGGCGTGATCCCGGCGTTGTGGGATTGAGCCCCATATCAGGCTCCTCTGCTATGAGCCTGCTTCTTCCTCTCCCACTCCCTGCTTGTGTTCCCTCTCTTGCTGGCTGTCTCTATCTCTGTCGAATAAATAAATAAAATCTTTTAAAAAAAAAAAGAAAATGAATACATCTTAAAATTTTCTTATATAGACATACTGTGTCCCTTGGCATTCCCAATCTTCTAATTATTAAAAGTACATGTTGGGGCACGTGAGTGGGGCAGTCGGGTAAGTGTCTGATTCTTGGTTTTCACTCAGGTCATCATCTCAGGGTCATGAGACTGAGCCCCTTGTCAGGCTCCATGCTGAGCCCAGAGTCTGTTTAAGACTCTCTCTCTCCCTATTCCTCTGTTCCTCCCTTCACTTGTGCTCGTGCTCTTTCTATAAAATAAATAAATCTTAAAAAAAAAAAAATACATGTTCTACTGCCCAGAACTGTGGCACCAAAAGTCACCTGGGGATAAGAAAAGAGGTGAGTGCAGAAGATAGAGAAAAAAACAAAAATGTCCTTGAACCCTTGAACAGCAAAAGGATCATTACAGTGCTGTTGAAACATACATAGGAAGTAAATGAGTTAAGGGCATAAATGAATGAAATTTCAAAAGGTTTGCCACCAGGAGGCTCCTGAAGGCACCTGGAAGAGGAAGGGCAGACTGAACCCCTTGGTCTTGTCCAGACTTGGAAACAATTGACAAACAAGTGTGTAATTACAAGATAAAGCAAAAACCACAGATCTTATGGGACAACATGAGCCAATGGATGAAATTAAAAGTGGAGAAACTGCCTCTCAGCCAAATATTTGCAAAATTAGGGTTTTTAGCCTCTTGAATATTCTGCTTAATTAACGTTAATCAGATTTGGATTATCAGTTTTAAAAAAAAGTCAACAACATCTAGTTTTTATTGAGTAATATTTAGTCTTTGTTTAGCTATTTAATAGAACATTGAGACCTTACAATGCTTTTGTGTGATTCATTTCTTCATGTCACAAATATTTACTGCATATTCACCATGTTCCAGGTACTGAGGATAGAACAGTTAACAAAATAGACAAAATTCGTGCCCTTGTGGAGATTATATTCTAGTGTCAGTACAGTAAATGTCACCTTTCACACAGATGTTCAGAGAGGTGGCTCTTAATTGTTTTTAGTTCATGGACCACTGAGAATGTGTTGGAACTGTGGGTCTTCTCCCTGTAATTAATAGAAAAATTTAGGAACATATACATATAACTTGATCTATGTCTATACCAAGTCAATATCAGCTGTGACTATTGTTGCCACGACTTCATAGCTTCTGCTCTGGTTTTTGAGCCCTAACCTATAATTCATGGATTTATTTAAACAAAAAAAAAATTAAAATTGGTCTATATTAGCTAATTCCAGATTATTTTAATTTTAAAAAATGTTTTCAAAGATTTATCTATTTATTTTAGAGACAGAGACAGAGAGAGAGAGAGCAAAGGGTGGTGGGGCAGAGGGAGAGGAGAATCCTTGAGCAGACTCCCGCTGAGCACAGGGCCTAATGCAGGGCTTAATCCCAGGACCCCGAGATCATGACCTGAGCAGAAACCAAGAGTTGGACACCTAACCGACTGAGCCACCCAGGAGCTCCGTAATTCCAGATTATTTTAAAGAACCACTAAGCTGTCTTCTGGAATGATAGTGTTTATATATGATATTTGACAGAAACCCCCTGGCCTTTGTTTCCTTTCAGTCGTATAGTTGATCATTGGGCATATCCTGTTGATTGTCCATGCCTTGGGTTAAATTGTTAAATTATTAAACTGGGGGGGGGGTGCCTGGGCAGCTTAGTGAATTAAGCGTCTGTCTTCGTCTCAGGTCATGATCCCAAGGTCCTGGAATCAAGCTGCTCATTGGGCTCCGTGCTCAGCGGAGAGCCTGCTTCTCCCTCTCCCTCTGCTGTTCTCCCTGCTTGTGCTCTCTCTGTCAAATAAATAGATAAATTTAAAAAAATTATTAAACTGGGTTAAATACTGTTCTAATACACGAAGTCATGCTTTTTAACAGGAAGCAATTATGAATTGCTCCAAGAGAGCACTGGCTTCAGCCAAAACAAGAAAACGCATCATTAAGTTATTTAGCTTTTAGGGGAGCCATGGTTAGAAGGCATATCTTTAGGTAACTAAATATATCCTTTTTTTAGCATAAAAAATTAGGGCAGACAACATTCAGATGAAAGGATAATTAAGAAACACCCTTAGTTGCTGAGTTGTTTTGTCATGAAATTAGGCCCTCAGTTTATCATAACCCAGGAAAGACAAATTTATTTACCACTAAATCAAATTTATTCAACACTAAAAACTCATTTGCATTTTAAAGTGATATAAAAAAAAAACCACCTGGTGATCTTTCCATTGACTATGTAACTTAATCCTGAGTCAGGTTCCCCTGATGAGAATATGTCAGTCCTAGAGGCCAAGGGAAGGTGGGGAGAGGAAGTGGAGAGAGTGAAGATCACCAAAGGCTAAGTTATTGAATTTTAAACTATGTCCAAATCACTTTCTATCGCAGTAATTGCAAGCAAATATTTTTTTGTGCTCAACACAAAATGGCACTGAAAAAGAGTTAACCACCTCAGTCCCCATTTCTCTGTGGGATCGCTACCAGAAAAGCTCCCATTACCTGGATCAGGTTTTGAACAGAGTAGGTCAGGCAATGTTGACGACTCTTCGTGTGTCTTTGACACCAAGTAGTGTCTGCACAGTGCTGGTCACAAAAAGAAAGAAAAGAAGAGAACTCAGAATAAAGGAAGGTAAATAAGGAGGATAAAAAGAGGGAGGATGCTTCTTGCTCTGTATATACTGTAGATTATAACTTCTTCCTTCTGGAATGAAGAAAAGAAGTGACTGGCCCAACTAAGCTGGGAATTCCATTACTTTTATAAAAATTGTCACTTTCATTTATGATCCCTATAACCAAAACCAAGTCCTTTCATATCAGTTTTTAGAAACTTCCTAACGGTTGATCTGATACATTCCTCATTAGACATCTTGGCCCTTATTTTTGTGGACCAGCTTCTTTGACTTGGATCGATCACTCGACGTTTAGGACTCCTCATAGATGCAAGGTCAAGCTCTTTTGTTTGATCAAATTATGAGGAGTTAATGACTTCACCAAACTGTATTCTTGACCCATGCTGACCCGAGCACACAGACTTTTAAATAAATAATATTTTCATACTTGGCAAAAAATACAACAGAGTTTTAAAATATTGCTCTCCTTCTTGTCGTCCTAGCTGAAAGCTCTCTTCATCCTCCACAGCGGTTTTAAAGGAAATAAGCAAGTATAAATCACCTGCTTGACTGACTTAACCTCCACACACTAAGGTGGACCATAGGTGATGGTCTTTCCTGGTTTATATTGCACATTTCCCCCAAAGGGACTCGTGAATAATGAGCCAGTTCGGGAGAGGCCTAAGCCCCACGCACAAGCCCTGCTCAGTGACCTTGCTTAAGCCTTACTTTTTGGCTCCAGATTCTGTCTCTCAAGTAGGGAAAGTAAACCCCCAGGACTTTTCGGAGAAAGAGGCAGAGAGGTGAATGGGCAGAAGCACAGAACCTCTGCTGAGGCCATTAGTGACAGGAAGTTGATGATCAAAAGGGGTTGCCTGCTGGCGAGCTAGAGTCAGGCAGAATGCTGAGGCTCCAGAACATTTTTTCCAGCATCAGATGTGATGAATGAAAGGCTGTTGAAAAGATAAAGTTCTATTGTCAAGGTAAATGTAATTCTAATGATGACTTACTGTTCATGTGAAATTTAAATTATGAACTCAGCGAGGATAGTATTGTTTTTCAAAATAGAGTTATCCATCTTATTTAAAATAGGAAAACAACGAGTCATCATGGCTGTATTGGTTAAAAACAGGGTTTCAGGCGCTTGGGCGGCATAGTGTGGTAAGTGTTGACTCTTGGTTTGGGCTCAGGTCATGATCTCAGGGTCTTGAGATGAAGCCCCACGTAGGGCTCTGCACTCAGCATGGAGGCTTCTTGCGATTTTCTCCCTCTGCTCTTCCCCCCACTTGTGCTCACTCTCTTTCTCTCTCTCTCTCTCTCTCAAATAAATAAATCCATGGCTGAGTTCGTGAAGGACATCTAAAGCTTCTCATTTGAGAGCTATCACTTTAAGAGAGCCTTCCAAATATCTGGGAGTATGGTAATTACCTGAGGCTGGAATGTTCCAAGAAGCAAGGCTGTTCTTTGGGGGCAGAGATTATGTATTTCCTACTTATGCTACCCATCAGCTCCTAGTTTAGAGCTAGCACCTTGTAAGCTCTCAATAAGTACTACATGGATGGATGGATGGATGGATGGTTGGATGGATGGAAAAGTAAAATAAGAAAGACATTGAGCTAGGGAGATATGCATGTATTTTCTTTGGTTGTCTCTAGGTATATACTGGGTCTCCTTTACCTACGTTAGGGTATTGCAAAGAGCACCTTAGTGATGAAGAAGGGAGATTCAATGTGTCTGACTCTACAAGAAATCCCACTGAGCTTTCAAAGGGAAGAACCAGAAACCCACTGTGATACTTTGGGTCTCTTATCCATTCTGCAATAAATAATGCTGGTAGGTTGAGAATTAAGTCAGCCATGGCGCTGATCTGGGGAAGCAATGCACACCAGTAGGCACATAAATACACCCATGTGTGAGACCCTCTTCTGTGACCTGTGTTACTCTGTTCCTTCCTTCTACCCTTTTGGGGACAAGGAGCTTAAAGTGGGTCAGCAGTTGGTCTAATAAAGATGCAAGCTTCTCGGGGAAAGCTCTCAGCTCCAGCTACACTTGAGGCTCCAGGGCTGCCTGAGGTCTATGAATGCAAATTCCTTTTCCACAGCAGTAATTTAATATGCCATCTTCTGTTGTGGCTGGCTGAGTTTGCCTAAATTACCCCTTCTGTGACGCTGAAACTTGACCTTGTTCATTTGTTTTTGGAAAATTCTTTTTGTAGTCTGAAATCAGTTGGTTTCCAGTTTGAAGATACCGCCTTTCTATTATATAAATACATAAACTTTTGACAAAATAACCCCAGTCTCTGTAGGCTCTGACTTTTCTAAAAGAACAACGTTGGGGCCTGTAAGAGGCTGGGGATGGACAGTTCTTAATGTTTCAATTTTGTGGAAGGTGTTTTTACTGCTATAGAAGTAAGCAGAATATCCCTGCTGATCCCAATTACCGTGGCCCCTTCATTAATGGATCCTGCCAGTACCCCGTCTCTTCAGTGGGGAAAATGGCTTGTTCACAAAGCCGTTCATAGCAGGACTACTTGGCTCCCATGGATAGATGTACCACAGGGATCTTCTGTTTCCTGAAAATCACTCTCTTTCTAACTCAGGGAAGAGATTGCTCTTGACTGTTTTAAATGGCACCCTGTGCTCAGCAGGCTAAACAAGGATGAGGAGTTAATCACCACTTTTAAGGATCAAAATTGAGCATCAAGTCAGAGATGGAAAAAAAAGAAGAAGAAGAAGAAAGCTTCAGAGCATTGAGTATGCAAAGAAAAAGAATTTAAACATCTAATGATGTTGCCTTCCACCTCTGTGCAGAAGCCCAGCACTTTATGACCGACCCTCTGTGCCTCCAACTCTCCTGGTGCATAGTGCCCCAAAGCTCAAAGATGCGTAGGACCAGAAGGAGACCAGTCCTTGATCCTCAAAGATTGAGAACCCAGATGTGGAGTGGGAGAGAAAGAAGAAATGGTCACAAATAACAACAAAAGGCAGAATACGATGGCGTGAATGTCCAAATGGCTCTCTGGTCTGGTAGAATGAGAAAAACACTCATTTCATGGGGGATGAAGAATGACTTCATGGCCTATGAAATAGATCTTGAAGAATGTATTGAATTTGCACAGGAAGACGGGAATGTGTGTGTAGGGGAAGGAGGACTGTATTTCATGTGACACAGAAAATGAGCTCAGTACAACTGTGGAAAAGCGCTCAGGAGTGGGAAAGAGAACAGGAAGAAATCCATTTCATACTTAGAGGTCGTATCATTCAGGGTCCGTTCAGGAACGAGAAATCACAACAGCTACTTAACAGAAAGAAGTTGATGTAAAGAATAGTGAACTAATTTAAAATTCTGCAATAGGTAAGTGGAAAGGCAGTGCTGTGCTGAGCCTTACTGACAAGTGAGGCAAAGGGAAAAATTGTGTACCCCTGTATCCTCTTTTATGTATTCTTTAAATACCAAATTCTTCCAGAACATTAAAGTAGTTGAAAATACATTGAAAAATGCAAGGTAGATGTATTAAAATTCATAATGTTATTTTAAATATTTAATTATACCAAAAGCTAGTTTCTATAATTTTACATTAGCTTAAGCTAATTCAGAATTATCCAAGATCATCCCTTGGACAGAAGAAATGGCCGAATGTGGTAATTATTACAGCTGAAAATGAAATAAGCAAAGAAGTAAATTTTGAAAATACTACTGACGAGTTTGTTTCTGTTAAAGCCAGTGGAACACATTTTTCTTTTTGCCTCAGGCTGTGATGTACCACATTATAGCACTGGTCTATAGAACTTTGATATTTTCTTCATCATGGTTTTTTGCATTTAATTTTTATTTTTAAAAATATTGCATTAGCATATGATTTATCTGGATTCCTGAGTATTTTGGTGATCCCTTGAATTTTGTATCGAAGGCAAATGCCTCACTGACCTCACCTGAGTCCCTACCCCATGAAAAGGTAAAAGGAGAATCCTAGGAATCACAGCCACAGTGAAGAGGTCTTGCTGGCTCATCGGAGCAGACAGCCAGAAGGCAGCACGCAGAAAACAGAAGGAGCAGTCCCTTCTTCCTTCCCCAGTACTGCCATCTCCCTCTATCACCGCCTCTAGGTGAAGTCTAAGAAGGAGCCTCGCGGCAAAGTAGAAATGCAGGTCGTTGAGTCCTGACCCCAGCATCGCAAAGCCAACTATAGAAGGGTGAGTTCAGGGGGCACCTGGGTGGCTCAGTGGGCTAAACATCCAACTCTTGATTTCGGCTCAGGTCATGGTTTTGGGGTTGTGGGATCGAACGTTATGTCAGGCTCCACACTTAGCAGCATGTCCACTAGGGAATCTCTCCCTCTAAAATAATAAAGAAATAAAATATTTTTTAAAAACCCACAAGGGTGAGTTTGGAGCTAAAAAGTAATAGACTAATAACTGGCAAATAGGTGATTTCTCCTGAGGTAGATATTGAAGGACAAGTGGGATAATAATAATTTTTCAAGCACCACACTAAGCTCTTTACAATGCCACACGGTTAATACATGAAAGAGTCCTGAGTCCAAACCAGTTCAATCTCACCCCAAGGCCAATTTTCTCAACTGCTATGCCGTAGGTGAAGAAGGAGAGGACATCCTAGGCAAAGGAAAACAGAGTAGAGTAAGACAAAGAGTTGAAAACTCACATGGCATTTGATGGAAACAAATAGTCTGGTGTTACGATAACTAACGTTATAGAACATCTATCATGTGCCAGACCCTTCACTGAGTATTTTATAGCAATTATTTTATAGTAATTATAACATGTGGTAACTCAGGTCTCTAAAACCTGTTCCCTAAAAGAAACGTATCCAATTTTGAATATGTTTCAACACGTATCTACTGAGCTAGTGAGTACCAAGCTACTAAGAACCAGATCAGTACTGTGGAGTATCTGCTATTTTACCTGACTTTCCAGCCAACGTGTTATCCTACCACAATTTCATAGATGTGGGCAGAAGCCACAAGGCTCCGAGTCTACTTATAGCAATAGCAAAAGCCAGAGAGTCAGCATTCTTGCCAGTTTCCTGAGGCCCAATTCCCCAGGACAAGGTGAAGAGAGACAGAAGATGCCTATATAAGCAACGGAGTGTGTTAAGGGAGAAGAACTCCAAACAAAAGGACCCCATTTTTTTGCAATGAGCATTAAGCAAACTTGCTCCTTTGCTCCAGAGGGAGATACTAGCTTAATCTTCCCAGGCTTAGCAAACCTTCCCTTTGTTCTGGAGGGAGACACTATCTCTAGCTTCCAAGATAAATAGTCTTAAAAAGATAGCCTGGAGAAAAGGCAGTTCTGATCGAAGACATGTATACATGTGAGATCTATGAAGGTGCATCTCTCAACAGTCAAATGTTTTTACAGTTTTCAAGTCACTATATAAAACTCTAGGCGTTGGCTGGGCAAGTGTATGCTGCAAAAGTTTCAAAAGCATAAAACATAAGGAGAAAAAGTTAAGGTGGTTAGACAAATAGAATGTGTAGTAACAGCTAACACAAACCAACTGGCTAGATCAAACTCGCTGGGAAGTGGAGGGGCATCCACACATACAGATTCCAGCAAACCAGCTTTGTGGTGTGTCGGGAAGTGAGGAACAGGGGGCCAAGAACAGGCTACACCACAGATGCCACTCATCTCCAGAAGAAAGAACGAAAGAATTTGGGGGCTGACATTTGCAGTTCTGTCTTCTGCAGCAGAAGAATATACCAGAAATTGGAGACCAGTGATTCATCTCCTGGCTGCAAAGATACTACAGTAAGGAGCAGGGATTAGAATGGGTTTTAATGAGAGGTAATAATCCCACCTTGTGTTCACACTTGGCTGTCTGGAAGAGTTTTTATGGATGTCATTTTATATGCTTTCAATCAGCCAAAGATTGACATAATAAGAGAATACAAGGGCTTTCAGGAAGCTGAGAGTGGAAAGAAGTCCCTCCCCGCCCCCCCCCCGAGAAAGCCACAAACTTATATAGGGAATGATGTTGCTAGGCAACCTCCAACTTCTATAGGCTTTGGGACTAGATGTTCTTGCTCTCTAGTAGAAAGAAATATCAGACTGAAGGCACAGGACACAGAAGAATGATTTGCTTGTTGATGGTGGTGAACTTGCCTACACCATGAGGGTCATTGATCATTGGGTTAACTCCAAGGAAAGTCGTGGATCCAAGGCAGACCTCACACAAATCAAATTTTGAAGATTTTTTTTTAAAGCTTATCTAGACAGCTGTAAAATTTATTTTGCCTTTCAGAACTTATCAAGCAGTCAAACATAATTACACACAGCCTCTGGAGAAACTCGTGTGGCAGCGTAGAGGTGGTATAGGACAAAAGAGTTCAGCTCCCTTTCATGCTGCCCAAGTTTTTTTATTACTGAAGAGAAGAACAGGGAGAGAGAGAAAACAAAAGGTCAAGGCTCTCTGGGCCATGCATCATTTAAGAAAATAAGAAGAGTGAATATTAAAACAATTCAAAACTCCATCCGCAAATTAGCCCAGCTACATGATTTTTTTCCCAGTAATATTCACCAGCATGTATGCAGTCAAGGAAAAGGGGGATGGTTTTCTAGGGCTGTTGATTTTCTAAATTAACTGTACTGGATGCAGAGAGGGATAAGTCATTTGGGTGTAGATTCAAGGGAAGGATTATAATGATGAATTCATGTATCTAAATTGGGTAAGGAGGAAAGGGAAACCAGAAAGTATTAAAGAGAGAGAACAGAGGCAGTGAATTGAAACTCCTTATAGTATACAGCAAAGTTGGTCTCCATACTTTGCATCTGCTTCTATCAAGAGATGGAATTTATTTTCACACTCCTTAGACCTGAGCTAGTGTTAGGACTCGCTTTGATCCACAGAGAATGGCAGAAGGGATGTGCAGATGAGTCTCAAGCCGACACCTCAAGAGCCTTAAATGCTTCTTGTTTTGTTGCTTTTGGAATTCTTCAAATTGTACATAAACAAGCCCAAGCTGGCCTGTTTCTGGAGGAGAGAACACATGGAGAGAGACTTCAGTCACCCCAGTAGTCCCAGCCATCCCAGTTGAGACCATGACCAACCAGCCATCTCTAAGCACACCAACTGCTGACCACAGATGCATAAGAAAGCATGGCCAAGAGATCAGCTGAGCCTGGCCAAAAATTGAAGAACTTCTCAGCTAAGTCCAGCCAAGGTTGTCAGTATAGAGAATCTTGAGTTGAATAAATGGGTTCTTGTTTTAATCTACTAAGTTTGGGATAGAATAGTTTGAGGAGCTGCTGTCAATGTGCTGAGGGTTGAGACAAGATCCAGGAACAGTCTTCTAAGGATGGTGGAAGCGTTCACCTGACTGTGTGCTTAGCAGTGTGGGTTTCACAAGCCTGGAGCAATAACAAAGAAACAGAGCATAGGTCCCTATGTCCCTTATTTTCTTTCCCCAATGCAGCACTTGGTCTCTTCTCTTTACCCATACTGGAAATTTTTGAAAGAATTTTTGCTTGGGGGCGCCTGGGTGGCTCAGTTGGTTAAGCGTCTGCCTTTGCCTCATGTCATGATCCCAGGTTTCCTGGATCAAGAGACCTGAGTCAGTGTCCCTCTCTCCCCTGCTCATGTTCTCTCTCTCGCTCAAATAAATAAATGAAATCTTTATTTTGGAAAAAAAAAGGGGGGGGAAGAAGTTTTGCTTGAAAATGTATCAGATTTATTATTCTGCCTTGGTACCCACATCTCCATCCTGCTCTGACTTGTGGCAACTTGTTTTCTTCGTCAAATGGCATTTTCAAGTCCATTAAGGACTACTCCAAATGCTGAGCCCCGAACTCTCTGGAGTTTAGCTCTTTCCAGGCCCTTTACAGTCTGAAAGAGATCATCTGTGCACTGCATTTAGAAAATGTAAAAAAAGAAAGAAAGAAGAAAGAAAGAAAGAAAGAAAGAAAGAAAGAAAGAAAGAAAGAAGAAGAGAAAGAAAGAAAGAAAGAAAGAAAGAAAGAAAGAAAGAAAGAAAGAAAGAAAAAGAAAAAGAAAAAATGTAAAATGAGTCTTGGAGGAAACATGCATAACATCACAGAGGCACAGGCCACTGCTAACTTTTTACATTATGTCCACCTCGCCCACGAACAGATTCTGACAGTGAACAGTCCAGTGTTCTCCAAAACTGAGTAGCTCAGGGAGCAAGTAAATAATCCCTGATCCACTTACTTAGGGGCATTGGGCTGGTCGATCTAAATCGCAGGGCTGTCATGACTAATCTCATCAGAGGGATCCTGCGCTAACCTGAAGAAAGGAGATGTAAGTATACTGCTGAGGGGCGCCTGAATGGCTTACTTGGTTGAGCACCAGACTCTTGATTTTGGCTCAGGTCATGATCTCAGGGCTGTGAGATTGAGCCCCATGACAGGGAGTCTGCTTTCGATTCTCTCTCTCCCTCTGCCCTTCACAGCCCACTCTCTCTTCCTCTCTCTCTCTAAAAAAAAAAAAAAAAAAAAAAAAAAAAAGGTACAGCACTGAAACATAATTCTCTTGAAGAACTGAGACCGATTAACCTGATTAGTTTAAGGCAGGTTTCATTGCCTGTCATCCTCTATATTGAAATAAAGATGCTTACACTCCAGAGCAAGAATTTTGAGATGATAATATTATAAGCATATTTCTTAATAGCATGTGACAATCAGATTATATAAATAGATACAGGCAAACAAAGACCCATTTAGTAATTCCAATTTGACCACCACCATCCCCAGCCACAGAGAGCCAGGCGTTTCAGCTGCCCACCCATCAGCATCTAGACAGCAGGTGACAAAACAAACGTTGAGAAATAAAACATATGGGAAGGTTCGGCTATAATTTTCCCCCTAGTAGGGGCATTGTATCTATACACATAGATGTATAAATCTTCTATCGGTGTTTTTCTTCATTGTTTACTTATTGTAACTCGGTACTATGTGCACTAGCTTCTGGGGATGAATAAACAAAAGATGGTCCTTGCCCTCAAGGAAGACAGAGAACAATGGAGGAGAGAGTTCTAGAAACAAATTTAATTGCACTATCAAAGGTTGATTGCTGTGATAGAGGTACTCGGTGCAGGGGAGACCTGAAGGAACTAGGGCAGTTTCCCAGAGAAGAAAACACTTGACAAGGGTTTCGATGGACTGACTGAACCTGGGAAACATGAACAAACACAGAATCTCCAAGCAAGCCCTCAGTGAAGATGTGAAGGGGGGACCTCAAATTACAATTCTTGATCAACGTGGCCTATGAGCCATAGTCCTAGATTTCAGATAAACATTATTTTCTCAGCACTCAGAGGAGAGAGGAGGAGTGTTTCCTTGAGCCAAGCCAGACCCTGACACCAGGGAGAGCCATCAAGATTGAAACCTGATCAACATCTCAGAGATTTGCTTCTGTTTGGCCCACCATCCAACGAATGTTTATGATCTGTTTCCTCTGTCAGAATGAAGGCAGAGATCACTGTGGTATCCCCCAAAACTAAGCCAGGGCCTGGCATTAAGAGGAACTCAATAACTATTTGTTGAATGAGTGAGTATACATATGAATAAGACATTGAGTTTTTGAGTCTATCTGTAAGATACCTTACAAACAAGTTTAATGAAGATACTGAAATGACTCAGAAAACCAGTTCTGTGTAGCACTGTGACTACTACCTAGAAATCACTCAACATTAATTATCATTTTTCAGAGGACTACCTTCATCAGTACTCTCATTTCCAACAAGGCAGTGACTAAGCTAGATACTTTATAGATGTTACACCTTATTCTATCGAAAATCCTTTTAAGAACCCTAGAAAAAATAAGTAGGTAATATTATTTTCATTTTGCATTTCAGAAATTGATATTTAGAGAGATGCATTCCTTTGCCCAAGGTCATAGGGAGAGTTGAAGAACCAGGATTGTAACCTTATCTCCAGTGCCCACTGTCTCATTCGCCGTATTGTGCTGCTGCCCCATAATCTACTTTACTACCATTAAAGCAACTATTGTGTTGTGTGACAGCTGTGTGACAGTTGTGTATTAAGCAGGTAACATTTTCCCCACTCAACTGTGAGCTCCCAAAGGGAAGGGGCTATGTCTGTCCATCTTTGTAGCGACTCACAGCGTGGGTTTCCCACTAAATTCTGCAAGCCCAAGAGGTTGTCTGGGTGTCCCTGAGGGACAGTTGAATGCTCTGCACCTTTTTTCCCCACCTCAGTTATTTGCTTTTTCAAATAGATTTCTATACCATTTCCACTGGAGAGAGGACTCTGGGCGGGGGGAGGGAGAAGTCAAGCCCTAGAATCCATCAATGCCCAAGCAGTTAATGCTGTGAAATAAAGCCCACTTAGAAGCAGAGGACAGCCTCTAGATGTGAGGAGTCTGGAAGGAGCTTCATAACACTAGTCTTCATAACATTAGTCATTTCTGTGTTACTTATGTGAATAAATATAAACTTTGAGTGTTATCTTCCACATAAGAAGCAGTAAAACACGAGTGATACGGATGCAAGAGAAAAATTCAGCCTTCTACCTCAACTGCTTATGGTATGAGGCCACCTGTGACACTGGAGGGCAACAAGGGCACATGAAAACTAATTAAAAGAAAAAAAAAGACCCCCCCCCCAAAAAAAAGCATACTGAAGCTTTCTTATATAACTGAGAGACAACAGACCTAAAGGGGGTATAAATTTAGTGTCACCCTTTCAGAGTTGAGCCTAGCAACACGCCCAAATAGAATAGAGCAAGGAGAAGACACACTTTCTCCATAGCAACGACCTGGAAATGCAGTGCCATTCTCATTACCAGAGAACATTTGACAGAGAAATCTTGAGAGGCAGATTTCCCCCAGAGATTTATCGGGCGGCAGAAGGGGAATGTGGAGGAGAAACTGAAGAAGAACAAGTGCCAGGAAACGGAGCTACCAAGGTGTAGGAGGTGCTAAATGGGGGAGAAGCAGAGAGGGATCCACAAAAATTATTTCGGAAATTCAGAAACATTGATGTCATGTAGAATGGTTGATTAACCAAGTGCTGGATCAGTCACCCACAAACCCTAATCCCTCTGTACCGAAGCAGGGAAGCTGAAAAGCAAGTTACTCACTCTTGACAAGGAGGCAACGCCTGTCCCTCAAAAAGAAGCAGTGATGTCACATGAGTTTGTCCCCTCAATCGGCCAAATACTGACTCTACAGATCTTCCTTGCCAAGGAGGATCCGATCCGCAAAGCTACTTGCGGCCCTGTGCTGAGACACATTAACTTTCCAGAAGCACCTCCAGCACGTGAAAGGACATTGAAATGCCCACATGGCCAACATTTTATGCCACTCTGAGCAACTCAGTCAAAGCTGGGGTTAAAATTCATTTGTTCAGGGGCACCTGAGTGGCACAGCAGTTAAGCATCTGCCTTCGGCTCAGGGCGTGATCCCGGCGTTATGGGATCGAGCCCCACATCAGGCTCCTCCGCTATGAGCCTGCTTCTTCCTCTCCACTCCCCCTGCTTGTGTTCCCTCTCTCACTGGCTGTCTCTATCTCTGTCAAATAAATAAATAAAATCTTAAAAAAAAAATTCATTTGTTCAATTCATTTAAGAAGCATNTTGTGTTCCCTCTCTCACTGGCTGTCTCTATCTCTGTCAAATAAATAAATAAAATCTTAAAAAAAAATTGATTTGTTCAATTCATTTAAGAAGCATTTTTTTTAAAGATTTGTTTGTTTATTTGAGGAGGGGAGAGATAGAGGGAGAGAAAGAAGAAAATCTCAAGCAGACACCCCACTGAGCGCAGAGCCTGACTTGGGGCTCAATCTCACGACTCTGAGATCATGACCTGACCTAAAACCAAGAATTGGCTGCTTAATCAACGGAGCCACCCTGGCACCCTCAAGAAGTGTTTATTGAGCAGTTAGGCACTGAGATAGATACTAGAGATGCAAAGTTGAATAACATGGTCAAGGTGCTCAAGGACTCCAAGGAAAGTCATTTGGTTCATACCATGATGGAGGGTTGAGCAAAGGATAGTTATTGGGTTCCTGCAGTCAGAAAGAGCTGGGAAACCTCCCAACTGCACACACATTGCTTTAATCTCCCCTTGCCTCAGTGTGGAAAGCAATCATTCTTCCTTTGCAGGGCTGTTTTCAGGACTTTTTTTTCAGGTTTTATTTATTTATTTGAGAAAGAGACAGAAAGTGTGTGAGCAAGGGGAACAGCAGGCAGAGGGAGACGGAGAAGCAGACTCCATGCTGACCAGGGAGCCCGATGCGGGACTCTATCCCAGGACCCTGACATCATGACCTGAGCCAAAGGCAGACGCTTAACTGACCAAGCCACCCAAGTGCCCCATGTTTTCAGGACTTTTGTACTAGTGTATAGAAGGTTCTCAGCCCTGACCTGAAAGCACTAAAATTGCTTTAACAAAAGGGGGGGGATTTTATTCCTTACTATTTATTATCGTGTACAGTGCATTGAGAACACAGAAAATGGTCGTGTAACTTGTTTCTCTCTCTACCCTTGGAGATTCTGTTCTTGGTCTATAGTTAGCTGCTGCCAATATACACATACTAAAGAGGGATGAAACTACCCTCTGGACTGGAACAGCAAATACACAGTGGCTGTCACTCGCGACAGATCCACGGCATAAAACAACGTGCCACCCAGGGCAACGCCAGAATAATTGGCCAACACTCACCGCGTGCGTCCTTTCTAACAAGTCTCGGGTGTATGTTAATGTGTCTTTTGCCACATTGTCCAATTGTATCCTGACTTCCAGGCTTCAGGAGCCTACAGTTGAATACTGCTCAAATTAAGGCTGTTCTCTTCCTTTGTCACATCAAAGTGTGAAGGAAACTTCCCAGAGGGAAAGTTTCAAAAATACCCTCGTTGCAAATCACTCCAGTGGAAGGCAAGAGAGGGTCTCAATAAGCAACTATAATGAACAGCGGCTTCTGGACATACTGTCAAAGATGTCATCTTCTGATGACACCTCCCCCTGCTCACTCTCAGTTCGTTATTTCTCAGTCTCTAAGGGTGACAGAATTGAATTTCAAGGCATCTCTGAACGAGTAATATGGGCAGGGAATAAGTAATGAGATCCCAAGGCACTGGCTCTCTCAGGAGGCCGAACCCTTCTCAGGAGAGGGTGAAGAAACCCCTGGCCTGAATCAGAGCAACGGGCTCTGTCTGAGGCCACCATGCTCTGCTGTGCCGTGAGCAAGTCCCCACTGTGCTTTGTGCCTTGTGCCTTGTGCCGCGTACAAAATGGAGCCCCTTCCACTGCCTTCTTTCCTCCTCACAAGGGGATACGATGTCTGCCAGTTGTCCAGTTTCAGCAAACCAACTTAAGCCAACTAACGAGGGCAAGTTGTTGGTAACATTCACACATAACAAAGCTGGGCTTCACACAAGAGTAAAACATACACCTGAAAAGCAAGGAGCTCAAATCGTTTCTCTCCATTTCTGGGTGTGGCTAACCTCGGCCTCTCTGTGTTTCCGCCATTCTGTCCTCCCTCTGAAGACCTGCTTCCTTTGTCCCAGCACATGCAAGCCAGGTAGACTTCATCAAGATCATGAAACCGAAGCTTCAGGATCTCTCACTTGCAGAGCCTCTTCCAAACATGTATTCTATCTCATACTCTATTTTGTCTGTGTGCATGTGTATGTGTGTGCGTGTGGGTCTGAGTACATGTGTACGTACATGTGCCCCAAGAGGACCCCTGTGGTGTATATGCTTCTGGAGTCAGAATCTGGTCCTACCCATGACGCCTGTGTTACCATAGCTTACACACTTCATGCTTCACATACCTATCGCTTAGGTTACGTAGGTCCAAATTTAAGTGGCCCCCATACCTGGAGTCTTAAAGAAGTTGGCTAGATAGTGGGGTTTTTTTTCTTAATGAATGGATTTTTTTTTTTTAGAGCAGTTTTGGGTTTACAGAGATAATGAACAGGAAGTGCAGAGAGTTCCCATATACCCCTGTTACTCCCACACCCAGTTTCCCGTATATTAACATCTTGCATTGGAGTGGTATATTTGCTACAATTGATGAACCAATAGTAATATGTTCTTTTTTTTTTAAAGATTTTATTTATTTATTTGACAGAGAGAGAGAGAGCAGGAGCAGAGGAGCGGCAGGCAGAGGGAGAGGGAGAAGCAGGTTCCACCCTGAGCAGAGAGCCTGACGTGGGGCTCAAACCCAGGCCCCTGGGATCATAACCTGAGCCAAAGGCAGACACTTAACTGACTGAGCCACCCAGGTGCCCCATTAGTATGTTCTTCTTAACTAAAGGCCAAGTTTACATGAAGGCTAACTCTTTGTGTTGTATAGACAGAGTTTTTGAGTCTCAGCTTCAAGTTCCTAGATGAGAAAATCAAATGGGCTTCATTGAATAGTATTTACCACAGTCAGGGGGTGAGATTATAGGGTCTGCTATGAGGTGGGAGTGTGGCCATGGCTGTGTCAGTGATAAGCAGGGTGTGTGCTGGGCAGCCATTTCTACAGAGGTAGAGAGGTATTATATACATGAAAGAGTATTACATAAATAGAAGATGTTATTCCTGCAATGCATGTGAAAGAACTCTTCTTCCATTGTCCCTTTCTGTCTGAATGGGTTTAAACTATTTCTAAGAATTAATCTGATTTCTGCTTGATGCCCTTTTTAAAATCTTGAGATTTACTATTTAAAATCAAATATTGAGCAGCTAAAGGAAAAAGAGTACTACAATTTCATGCTCCAATTTGGGCAGAGGGGGATAGTGGAGATAATAAAGCAAAATCTGGGCATAGCTGGAGGTTCGAGATTTGAGGTTTGAATTGTCTCTCTCTCCACCCAGTGCCAGAATGGCTCAGTAAAGTGTATTTACCAAGCAGAAGAGTTTCAGACAAAACCTCCTACCTTTTTGATCAGAAGAGGACACGTAACTAAACCTTGGCATCTATTGGGCCCCTGTGGTAAGCTGAAGAATGGGCCCACCAAGATATCCATGTCTTAATCCCCAGAACCTATGGATATGTCCGGTTAAGTGGCAAGGAGAATTAATTTTCCAGTCAGCTGGATTAAAATAAAATTATCCTGGATTTCCTGGGCAGGCCCAATGTAATCCCAAGGACCATTAAAAGTAGAAGGAAAAGGCAGACGTCCATGTCAGAGGGATGGACATGAGAGACGTGATCAGCCATTGCAGGCTTTGCAGATGGACGGGGACATGAGCAGGAATGTAGGCAGAAGCTGGAAAAGCAAGAAAACAGATTCTCTCCTTGAGAGCCTCCAGAAAGAATCAGCCATGCCAACACTCTGATGTAAACCCAGTGAGACCCACAGCACACTTCTCACCTCCAGAACTGTAATGTGATACATTTGTCTTGTTTTAATTCACTAAATTTGCTGTGCTTCGTTACAGCAGCAAAAGGAAACTAACACACTCAGCATTCTGCTGTCCCTGCTATTGGCTTATTCTTGGGGATCCAGGGCAGGGATACTTCGAGCCTAGATTCTCGGGCAGGTCCACAGTCTCCAATGCATTGCTCTGCACACACCAAGCCTTCAGAATATAGGGACTGGGTCCTAACTCCCATCTAAATGCAGATCAACATGGAACAGGAATGTGAAAAGCACTATCTAATTCCATTACTTACCAGTTACACCTGCTTCTCAAAACGTTTTAATTGGAATTTCTAAACACTGCTCTGAAGGGGGAAAGATTGACGTTGAAAATTCTCATTTCAAGAGACTGCTCCCCCGTTCTGCCAGTGTATTGGAATTTAGCAGCCTGAATTATTTGTGACAGCTGGTACAATGAAAATTATTAGTCCTAGCCAGCTCCAAACCATGCAGGTCCCTAGTGACAGAAAGTCAGTGCAGGAAAGGGTTCTGTCTGCGATGACATCTTTGAGCCCAAGGAAAATAATAGCACTGATGTACAATAATAGGAGAACTTTAAAAATTATAAAACAAAATGAAGCCAAAAGAAACCTCGTGTATTGCCTAACTCAGAGAAAAATCATTCTAATTGTAAGGCAAGAGATATTTGGTTTATTTTGAAAGACCTTAATACTAAGAGTACAAATCATCATGTAAGTCACTCAAATACAAAAGGCCAAGCTCTGCCAAACTCCCTAAAATAAGCTAGAAAATTTTTGATAAGTTCCAGGTACCCTGGGGGAATCATCAGGAGAATGCCTTTCTAGCCTTAATCAATATAAAAGGGTACTCTGAGAGCTGAACATTCTGAGGAAGGAGATGTTACTCTCCCAAGGTAGAGTGTACTGAAAAAGACTACAGTTTTGACTAATTTTAAGTGGTTTGTGGAATTCTAAGCATGGTTTCCACTGGGCTTTCCAGTTTCTGTGTCAGATTTGCCCAATTTGAAAAGAGGGAACGTGCTCTTGGTGCTAGACTGAGGGGGTTAATCTGTTTTCCACTACCAAACATTTCATGATATAAAAAAATCTGTGGGATTTTAAATTTTCTCAGAGAGATCCCAGCTTTGATCAAAGCTTGAATACACAAAAGTCATAATTTGTTAATCAGCATAGCAAGTTCATTCCTTGCATGCTAAGAATTGACTCTTCTGTTAGGCTTATCTAAATAGCTATTTCTCAATAGCCAACAATTGGCTGGATTGAGTCCCCCAAAGAAGATATGTTGAAGTCCTTAAAAAAATAAGAAAAAGATATGTTGAAGTTCTAACCTTTGGTACAAATGGATGGAAATCAATTTGGAAAATGGATTTTTGCAGGTGTGATCAAGTTAAGATGAGGTCATCCTGGATTAGGGTGGGGCCTACGTCCAATGACTTCTAAGAAGTCATGTGAGGACACAGGCACACAGAGACCCACAGGGAGAACAGCCTGAGGTGATGGAGGCAGGCAGAGGAAGGATCCAGCTGCAAGCCAGGGAGCGACAAAGATTATTGGCCACCACCAGAAACCAGGAGAGAGGCACAAACCGATTCTCCTTCAGGGCCTCCTGAAGAACCGACCTTGCTTACACCTTGATTTTGGACTTCTGGCCTCCACAGCCGTAAGAGAACACGCGTCTGCTGTTTTAAGCCCCCCAGGTTGTCGTAATGTGTTACAACAACCCTAGGAAACTAGGACTTCCACTAGGGATCATTTCAAAATTAGATCTGTTTTTTTGCTTTAAGTTGGTTTTCATTTCCAACAAAGTCTTCAGAAGGAATTATTATTGATATTAGCTTCAGGAAAAGTAGAGCTGTCTTATGTAATTGCTGACAACTGAGTAAAATCATCGATCATACTCTCTGTTCTTATGCCAATACACACAGGGTGCGGTTGCTAGAACCCAAAGAAAAAAGTGGAGGCTGATCTTTACCGCATTCACAAGCCCTCCTGCCTCAAATCACTAGTGCACAATGCATAGAATAGAGACATTTCTCACCACTACAGAATGGTGAAATGATTATACACTCGCAGTGTACCATGTATCAATGCGTATCATCAATATTCACAAAAATGGTTAAGATGGTGACCAAGGCTCAAATTGGATAAGAGTATGATATGCAACATCTAAAAACAAAGTTCACTCCTTTAAATTTTATTACCCTCCACGCTGGTGATTGTTAGAACTCTGTCTGCATATTTATCTTGGGGGACTCTAGGCCTTATAGCCAGCTGTCTGTGCCAGCATATTTGAATATGTGGCCTGAAGCCTATAGGGAAGACATGAAAAGAGATATATATGAGTCTTTGCAAGTTTTTTAGATGCCCGACCTGCAAAACTGGAGAGGGGGACCAGCTCCACTCAGCAATAAGGGGGCCCTGCCGAGGAGAACAGCGGGAGAGGCCGAAGGCTCTTTAAACAAATGGCTCAAAGAACAGTTCTTCAAAAGGCTTTCCTGTCATCACTGGTGCCAAAGACTCAGCAAAGACACCCCTGTGGACTCAGATTTGCTCAATATTGAGCCTGGAAATGGTCCCAGTGTAGAAAGTAGAGACCTCCTGAGTAGGCCCTGACCTCTACCCTCAGGGACAGTTGCTCATTTCCAGCGCTGTGTGGCATGTCCAAATTGCTTCTCATCTTAAAAAAAAAAGAAAAAAAAAAGGTTATTTTCTTTTGGCCCTAACTTAGGAAATCTCACTCCTCCTTTCTAAGAAATTCTTCTTAAAAGAGAAACCTATACTCCCCCATCTCTTGCCTATTCCTCAACACATGGCAACCCAGCCTTCCAAAAACTCTTATCCAATCATTTCACAAAAGCCCTTGCTGGCACTGACAAAGCCTCTTTTGATTTTGGGATCTCTTCTGACCTTGCTGAAGCATTTCATCCCTTTCCCTGGACAATATCTCCTCCCTTGGCTCCAGAGGCACTACTCCCCCCTGTTCTGATGCTTATTTGTAATTTCCTTGCAAAGCCTGCTTTCTACCTCTCTTTGATATTTGTGTTTTGTACAACTTCATCCTGGCTCTCTTTTCCTTCCGTCAAGGCTTCCTGGATGTTCTCGTTTAAACCTGTGGCTTTAATCAAGTGTAATTCAAACGAACTACACCTCTCCTTTTGCTCCAGACATATGTGTCCCCAGCTGTCACCTGCGCATGCCCACAGGAATATCCAACAGGCAACTCAGAAATCATCGTCTTCTGAACTGCTATCATCTCCCTCTACTCCCCACCTGATCCTGTTCCCGCAATTCTGATTTGGGAAGCTGTTCCAGGTAATGGGAATAAGGCAAAGAACGGAAGAGCCAAAGCTCCTACTCCAGTGTAGTTTTATTCCAGTTGGAAGAGATTAATAATTCATAAACTACTAGGCATGTAAAACATCGGGGGGGAGGAAGTGCTGGAGAAAAAGTGGAGGGTGAGGGATGGACAGGATAGAGAGGGGTGCTTCACAACGGTGCTGAGGGAAGTCCTCACTGTTGAGATGGTATCTGAACAGAGAGCTGAAGCAAGTGAGGAGTGGAGCCGGGGGAGAACCTGGGAGAAGGCAGGGTTCCTGAGGGCAGAGCATGTCAGGTTGGTTTGACTTGGAGGACTAAGGAGTTCGGGGTGGCTGGAACCTGGCGAACCAGAGGAGGCTGGAAAGGCCAGGGAAGTAGCCCAGAGCATATGATGCAGGACCTTGCGGGCTGGAGCCGGAATTTCGGATTGTATTTTTATTGACACCAGAAGCCACTGTCGATATAACCTGATGTGTTTTAAAACTCTGACTCTGCCTGCCCATGTGGAGAAGGGACAGCAGGGGGGTTATACATCAAGGTCCAGTCAGGAGATAGAAATCACCCCAGGTATTTCGGGATGATCCTGATTGGAGCAAAAGAGGAAAAAGGGAGTCTTTTCTGCTTCCCTCCTGCTTTCCAATCTCTCTCTACTGCCTCCCCCTCCCCCCATTGTGAGGACTAGCAGGAAGCCAGGGGGCAAAGGAGAAGCATAATTTGTACAAAGCAGACTCCAAACAGCAGTTTGTATCACTAGGGATGAAAAAAAATGAAAGTCAATAGAAATTCACTAACAGTGGCTTAAATAAATATATTTTTCAATAGAAAGAACTGTGAGCATGCGTGCCTGTGAGTATAGGTTCAGTTACTTAAGGTGTCAGAGCATGCACCTTGGAAATTCTCTGAGTTGCTGCAGTTCCAGGCATCACATTCAGAGCACCTAGAATGAACGATGGCATTAGCTCCCAGAGACCCTTAATTATAATTCTTCCAATCTTTCATTGATCAGAACAGTGACAAATGACCACCCCCAGCTGCAAAGAAAACTTAAAGCGAGTGCTAATTTTCTCGCTTCTCTAGTGGATGTTGGCAAGGGAGGAGGGCATGGCACCCATGTTGACATGGACAGTAGTGACCACCATATGATCCAAGGGGTCAAGCTTTTGAATCTATTTGAGCAGGAGTAGAGAATGCTATGAATGACTCAACGAACAAGGTAACTAAAAGATTCTCCTTGAGTAAAAGAAGCTTTGACTTGGCTCTGTCCAATGCAGTAGACTCTAACAGCCACATGTGGCTACGAGTAATTAAAATGTCTGAATTCAGGTGTGCTATTAAATGTGACGTACACACCAGATTTCAAATGTGTAATACAAAAAAAAATGTATTTGAAACGTCTCATCAGTAATATGTTGATCACATGTTGCAGGGATATTTTGGATATATTATAAACATTGATTTTACCTATTTTTTATTCTGTTTAATGTGGCTGCCAGATGATTTTAATTACATATGTGTTCATATTATATTTCTATTTGATAGCATTGCTCTAGATTATTGAATGACCCTTTCTTTCTCTAAGGCAAGTCCCTCATTTCCAGCCTCTAAGCCAACATTTCCCTCTCCTGAGGATGCTGGTTGTCATGGTTTTCTAACTCTGGGAAGACCTTACCAGCAGCACATCTTCCATCATCTTTGTTGGTCTGATTGTTCAAAAAGGGATTTTCTAGTATTGGGTTAAAAAACAACAGTAACAGATCCTTTTCATAAGAAACAAACTGTGACCATTGTATATATTTCAAGCTGAAATAAGTAAGATACATTATAAAAATGATTAATTCAAGGAAAAGATTCAAGGGGAGGAATCAAATAATTCAACATCAGTAACACCCCGAGGCTATCAAATGAGGTGATTTGAATAACCACTGGGAGCAGGATTGCAATTTAATTTAGTCTTTTACTTAATCTTTAGCTTTTTTTTTTCATTAGGGGCAAAGAATCATGAAATTCTAATTTGCTACAAGCTTCTCCATGACTTCCCATTAAAAAATGTCTTCAGTGACTCTGGTGAGATGGATGACTTGGAACATGAAATCTACAGCCAGACTGCAGTAGGAAGAATAATGCTCCCCAAAGATGTCCATGAAATTGACATTATTATTCTAGTATTATAAGTAATATTATAACTTATTATTATAAATACTATTTATAATAGTATAGTATTATATATAATACTATATATATAATAGCTAATAGTATTAGAATAACTAATATAGTTATTTTGCTGTGATGTTCCTTGTTGTCCATTATTCCTTCCCCATACTGATTCCCCATTGGAATCAGAGCAACATGTAACCGCAGAGAAAGGGACCAAATAACGCAACATTGATGGCTTTGGAGATGGGGGAAAGAGGATTGAGCCAGAACATGTGTGTGGCATCTTGAATCTGGAAAAATGCAAGGGAATGCATTCTTCCTGACAGCCTCCAGAAAGGAAGACAGACAGCCCTGCTCACACCTTGATTTTAGCCCAGGGTGACCCATGTCACACTTCTAACCTCCAGTACTGTAGGATAATAAATTTGTGTCATTTTAAGGGGCGCCTGGGTGGCTCAGTCATTAAGCGTCTGCTTTTGGCTCAGGGCGCGATCCCAGAGTTCTGGAATCGAGCCCCACATCAGGCCCCTCTGCTGGGAGCCTGCTTCTTCCTCTCCCACTCCCCCTGCTTGTGTTCCCTCTCTCGCTGGCTGTCTCTCTCTCTCTGTCAAATAAATAAATAAAATCTTTTAAAAAATAAATAAATAAGTAAATAAATAAATAAATAAATAAATAAATAAATAAATTTGTGTCATTTTAAGACACTGTTTGTCTTAGTAATTTGTTTCGGGAGCAATAGAAAACTAGTAGGTAACCCGGAAAAGTAAGCATTAAAACAAAAATGAAAACTTTGATTTTTTTAAAATATTGCTATCCACCAAACTTTTTACCCTCGTAAAATGNTAAATAAATAAAATCTTTTTAAAAATAAATAAATAAATAAATAAATAAATAAATAAATAAATAAATAAATTTGTGTCATTTTAAGACGCTGTTTGTCTTAGTAATTTGTTTCGGGAGCAATAGAAAACTAGTAGTTAACCCGGAAAAGTAAGCATTAAAACAAAAATGAAAACTTTGATTTTTTAAAATATTGCTATCCACCAAACTTTACCCTCGTATAATTCTCACCAGCCTCCATGCCAGCTATCCAAAGATGGGAGTACTAGAACAACCAGTTTGTGAGAAGTTATTCTGGGATGTTCCTTCTTGTCCATTATTCCTTCCCCCTGTGAAGGCACCAACACACACAAGAAAAGCCTCATTAACATTTCTTAGAGGATTGAAAACAAACTTCCCTCTCCTGCTGCTCACTCTTTTTTAAATAAATAGATAACACTAAGTTTGTGGGAAGAAGTGTTTGTTTGTTTGTTTAATTTTCATGTTTAAACCTTCTTTCTACCAGCTTGTAGGTTGGTTTCTTTTGTCTTATGATTTTTTCTTAGTTTCTCACATACAAGACTGCAGTCATTCTATCCATTCCCTTCAACTATAGTGTACTTAAACCACCACGGGCTTGCTCAACATCTTTTGTCTACGTAAGAGAATTTTGTTGTCAGCAATAGAGAGGAAAACTCCGTTTGCATTCAGACTANATTCAGACTGGTTAAAGTTGAACAAAGTTACAAATGACGAAATGCTATCTGCTTCCTAAGCAAGTTTATTTGAAAATTCAGTACTGGGCTAACAATAAGAATGACAGAAAACTAGGAAACATCATCATGAAAATAAAATGGTAAAGAGATATCCATGTATTATCAAAGTTTCCTTCAAGATTCCTCTTTCAAATCTGCAGGGAGACTTGAGAATGTTTAGGGAATCTCTTACTAATATTACTGAAAGTCCCTAAGTCTTCCAGTTATAAAATAGGTTCGGATCAAAAACCGCAGAGCCTGTGCGCATAAGTGAAGGGATCCCAGCACACTTAACCGTGGTTCTGAGGAGTCTCAGATCAAAATCCTGCTCCTATGCGCTCTTCCATCATCCTGGCCCTCTAAATCTACCTCCTCGTTCTGCTTTAGGTCTCTCTGATCTGCCTTGCTCCTGAGTCCCAAAACGTGACCCACTAACAAAGGCTATAGTGTCTGAAGATTAGGGTTGCTAAAAACAAGACAATAGGCCCCAAATAGAGTCATTTATGCTAAGGCTCACACCACCAGATTGAGACTTGACTTAATTTCAGTTTCAGCTCTCCCAGAAATGGAATCTTAAACCAGTCAACCAGGAATATGCCCGATAGATCCCTGCATCCTCTAAAGGAAAATAACCTGGAAATAACCAATCTAGTGTTTGGGGGTTTTTTGCTTAGAATAACTTCCTGGTTCTTATTCCCATCTGCCTGTAAAAGTCTCTCATTTTATAGNTCGCTCATTTTATACAGCTCCTTGGAGCTCTTTTCTATCTGCTAGGTTGGATGCTATTCGATTTGAATAGATTTTTGCTCAAAAAAAAAATCTTAAAATTTTTGATACGCCTCAGAGTACCTTTGAGCAGTTCAAAAGAGAGTAATTTGCAACCGGCAGAATCAGACAGCACTGCTTCTAAAGTTGATCCCCCATTCCCTGCCCCAGGGAGTCTCTTGCTCACTCTCTCCTCTAACCATCTCCATGATGTCACTTCAGCCCATTTCCCTCTGTCTTCTCTGAGTTCTAGGGATCTGAAACCAACTCCTTCTGGAGCCTGGTCAAAGGGAACCCACATAGCAGTTGCCATGTTAAGTCATTTTCTCCATCCCCAGGGAAGACACCATTTTAGTTGGCCATGGAGAGCAGTTGAGTGCCCTTTGTTACTTCCTCACTAATCCAGACTGGTTTTATGACCAANTCCTCTCCCACTCCCCCTGCTTGTGTTCCCTCTCTCGCTGGCTGTCTCTCTCTCTGTCAAATAAATAAATAAAATCTTTTAAAAAATAAATAAATAAGTAAATAAATAAATAAATAAATAAATAAATAAATAAATTTGTGTCATTTTAAGACACTGTTTGTCTTAGTAATTTGTTTCGGGAGCAATAGAAAACTAGTAGGTAACCCGGAAAAGTAAGCATTAAAACAAAAATGAAAACTTTGATTTTTTTAAAATATTGCTATCCACCAAACTTTTTACCCTCGTAAAATGCTCACCAGCCTCCATGCCAGCTATCCAAAGATGGGAGTACTAGAACAACCAGTTTGTGAGAAGTTATTCTGGGATGTTCCTTCTTGTCCATTATTCCTTCCCCCTGTGAAAGCACCAACACACACAAGAAAAGCCTCATTAACATTTCTTAGAGGATTGAAAACAAACTTCCCTCTCCTGCTGCTCACTCTTTTAAATAAATAGATAACACTAAGTTTGTGGGAAGAAGTGTTTGTTTGTTTAATTTTCATGTTTAAACCTTCTTTCTACCAGCTTGTAGGTTGGTCTCTTTTGTCTTATGATTTTTTCTTAGTTTCTCACATACAAGACAGCAGTCATTCTATCCATTCCCTTCAACTATAGTGTATTTAAACCACCACGGGCTTGCTCAACATCTTTTGTCTACATAAGAGAATTTTGTTGTCAGCAATAGAGAGGAAAACTCGGTTTGCATTCAGACTAGTTAAAGTTGAACAAAGTTACAAATGACGAAATGCTATCTGCTTCCTAAGCAAGTTTATTTGAAAATTCAGTACTGGGCTAACAATAAGAATGACAGAAAACTAGGAAACATCATCATGAAAATAAAATGGTAAAGAGATATCCATGTATTATCAAAGTTTCCTTCAAGATTCCTCTTTCAAATCTGCAGGGAGACTTGAGAATGTTTAGGGAATCTCTTACTAATATTACTGAAAGTCCCTAAGTCTTCCAGTTATAAAATAGGTTCGGATCAAAAACCACAGAGCCTGTGCGCATAAGTGAAGGGATCCCAGCACACTTAACCGTGGTTCTGAGGAGTCTCAGATCAAAATCCTGCTCCTATGCGCTCTTCCATCATCCTGGCCCTCTAAATCTACCTCCTCGTTCTGCTTTAGGTCTCTCTGATCTGCCTTGCTCCTGAGTCCCAAAACGTGACCCACTAACAAAGGCTATAGTGTCTGAAGATTAGGGTTGCTAAAAACAAGACAATAGGCCCCAAATAGAGTCATTTATGCTAAGGCTCACACCACCAGATTGAGACTTGACTTAATTTCAGTTTCAGCTCTCCCAGAAATGGAATCTTAAACCAGTCAACCAGGAATATGCCCGATAGATCCCTGAATCCTCTAAAGGAAAATAACCTGGAAATAACCAATCTAGTGTTTGGGGGTTTTTTGCTTAGAATAACTTCCTGGTTCTTATTCCCATCTGCCTGTAAAAGTCTCTCATTTTATAGAGCTCCTTGGAGCTCTTTTCTATCTGCTAGGTTGGATGCTATTCGATTTGAATAGATTTTTGCTCAAAAAAAAAATCTTAAAATTTTTGATACGCCTCAGAGTACCTTTGAGCAGTTCAAAAGAGAGTAATTTGCAACCGGCAGAATCAGACAGCACTGCTTCTAAAGTTGATCCCCCATTCCCTGCCCCAGGGAGTCTCTTGCTCACTCTCTCCTCTAACCATCTCCATGATGTCACTTCAGCCCATTTCCCTCTGTCTTCTCTGAGTTCTAGGGATCTGAAACCAACTCCTTCTGGAGCCTGGTCAAAGGGAACCCACATAGCAGTTGCCATGTTAAGTCATTTTCTCCATCCCCAGGGAAGACACCATTTTAGTTGGCCATGGAGAGCAGTTGAGTGCCCTTTGTTACTTCCTCACTAATCCAGACTGGTTTTATGACCAAAGGGCTCACTAAGTAGTTTTTCTAAACCAAAGCATAACATTTTCCATGAATTCTGCTATCCCTACAAAATAAAAATGTGGTTAGTCAATTGAGGGTTTTAAAAATAATAATATTTTCCTTCCCACTGCAACATAGGATATATTTCTTCATCTGTTTTTGTCATGTAAGCCCACAAATAGTTGCATTAACATGCGATGTTGGTTTTAACAAAATGCTATCACAGCACATTGGAAAGTGGCCCTGCCTATCCGGTGAGAGATTTGAAAGTGCTTTTAAAAGGGGGAAAGCATTGGGTTAGATACTAATTGCACGTTATGCCCTGAAGTAATGCCCAAAAGGACAACTCAGAAAGAAATTTTCCTCTACTCTAACATCATGTAAATGGAAATGGCAACTTCTGGGTATATCCAGAATTTCACCTAATTTCCCTTTATAGTTTACGTCTGTTTTCTGAACGTATATCGTCTAGAGACCACTGGATTAGAATAACCTGTGCTTGTAAAAGTATAGGTTCCTGCCAGGACCTCCCTGTCCAAATGAATCAGAAGCTACAAGGGTTGGGATGCAGGAAACTACATTTTTAAAACATCGTTGTGACTTTTGTGGTTGGCCAGGTTTACGAACCATATCCAGTGAAGCAGCTTCAGTATATAGGTTAAACCACTGAGCATTCCAGTAAACATATGGTATCCCTTGCATTCAGAGCTCCCCAGGGAAAAAAAATGGAGGTCAAAATATAGAGTAACTTTACAGTGGAGAAACCTGACAAATACTTCCTCAGCCAGGTGATTAAGGTTGGCATCAACAGTGATAAATTATGTTCATAATATGTACCTGGATACAATATGATGAGAGTGGCACTTCACCTCCGTGGTCTTTACCTCAGAAGTCCATAACCCCAGTCTAATCATGACAAAACCAGCAGACAAATCTCAATTGAGGGATATTCTACAAAATCCTGATTACTCCTCAATGCTGTCAAGGTCATCAAAAACCAGGAAAATTTGAGCAGTTTTGGGAGGCATGATGACTGAACATGATTTTCTGGATGGGATCTTGGAACAGAAAAGACATTAGGGAAAAACTAAAGAAATCTAAAGAAAGTATGGACGTTAGTTAATAATAATATATTAACATTGGTTCACCAGTTGTGACAAGTGAACAGTGGAAGATGGGTATAAGATATATGGAAACTGTCTGTACTATCTTTTGTAAATCTAAGCCTGTTCTGAAATTAAAAGCTCATTTAAATTTTTTTTTTTAAATGGGAGTCAAGACAAAGATAATTGATGTATGCTGGTGTTCTTCACATTCCCTCTAAAAACCAGCTACCTAGTCCATTGGTCAAAACTTCATTCCAGGGGCACTTGTGGGTGTCTCAGTCAGTCAAGCGTCGGACTCTTGATTTCAGCTCAGGTCATGATCTCAGGGTTGTGACATGGAGCGCCCCCCCCCACCCGGGGTCAGGCTCTGCACTCAGCAGGGAGTCTGCTTGAGATTCCCCCTCTCCCTCTCCGTCTGCCCCTCTCCCCACTTGCGGTGTCTCTCTCTCTCTCTCTCTCTCTCTCTCTCAAATAAATAAATAAAACCTTTTTAAAAAACAAAAAACTTCATTCCACACAAGTTAATATCACCAAGATGAGAAAATTGATCACATGAATGACATTAAGGTGTATATAATGAATAGGTTTAATTCTTCTATATTGTTTATCCCCAGGGCTCCCATGTTATACACTTCCAGGGAATTCTATTCCCACAAAGTGTAAGTGAAGGAAAATCATTGCTATAGAACTGTAGGAGAGAAAAGACTTTCCCTCTACACTCCTAAATCTAATAGTTGGGTCTATGAAATTAGCTGTAAATAGGTTAACAGGAGATAATAGGTTTACAAATTTATTAACTATTGGTATTATGTGTATGAAGGAATCATAGGGGGGAAAAGTGAATATTCCAAAGAAAGGTGATATTAGAGCTTATACATATACTGTCTTACTAGGAAGAGGGTAGGCCCCTTAAAGGAGAGCGAAAGATTTTCAGGAAAGATGAAATAGCTCTTAGAAGACTAGATGGGAGATAGGATACTTTGTGAAAAAGTTTATCTGGGTGTGATGCCTACTTCTAGCCTTTTCCTGTGATAAAAGCCAATCTTCCCTGGTTAATGAAATTCCCAGAAAGAAGATTCGTGACAATTGAGTTCCTTTTGGAGGACCCGTCTTTAAGGAGCTAAAGAGTGTTCGGAGAAAGCCTCTCCCTGCATTTGCTGTTTTTCGAGTACTTTCAGGTCAAAGTAATCAATACACCAAAGTGGCATATTTTGGGGTGGCATGTCCTGAAGTGCAGAACACAATGCATCTCTAGAACTGTTCTAACTGCGAGCTTCCTTACACAGTTCAAATAGAAATTATCAATCCGATGAGGCCTCTAGAGGGTAAAATGTATGGGGGGGGGTAGGTACACTTAAGTAGAGGGCCACTGGGGCACCATATTTATTTCTCAAGTGACTCTACCAAGAATAAAATGAAAGCCATCTCCATACATACTCCTTACACCACTAATCTTCCCTTGTGAATGAACACTCCACTCATCTTCTCAACTGACAGGGCGCTGCTTCTCTCCATCAGTAGTTACCTGCTGTTCTCTTTCCTTCTCGTGGCTTCTCAGATAACTCAGTCTCCTCCAACTGAGATCCCACTCACCACTCAGATCAAAATGAGAAGAGTAGAGAGTGAAGGGAAACAAACCCTTGAAGTTCTTTTTCTCCCCAACCCCCTACTCCTTCTGTGGTTCACTAGGGCAAGTGTTGAATGACTTCTTTGTAAGAATCTGTTGTTAAATTTACAGGAATTTTATAAATTGGTTGTTAAACTATTAGTAGTTTTAAGACATCACGGTTGAAGTATTTACACAAATTGGAACTTCTTTCCCCCTGCAGTCTCTACTGTATCTTATTTCATAAGTGTGTCTACAGACCTCAGAGCCTGGCTCTCCTCCTCAGTTCCTGTAAAGGCTTGTGGGGTTTTTCCTTTGAAAAGCAGAAGATAAGTTTCTCTGGTCCTTAAAGACTTAGCACCATTGTCTTGGTCAAAGTGTTTTGTTCTCAAGAAACTGAGTTCCTGTAATGATAGCTCAAAAAAAGAGATAAGAGTTGGGGTAGGAACTGCAAAGACACAGAAGGTCAGGTAATCAAGGGAGAAAGTACACAGCCTGATGTTGAGGAACTGGAAACCCAACAGATTTTCACCAGTGGGAATCACCTCACTGGCAGGTCTATGGTACAATCAACCACAGGCTGGGGAATCTCTAGATTAGTTTGGCTGGGCCTCCCCTTATGGGGTCAAGGTTCATGATGTGAGAAAGAAAGGCAGAAGAAAAATTATTAAATGTCCTTACTATCTATCGTCCATTGACAAGTCCTTGAGACTGGCAGAGTGACATTCCTCTCAGGGACTCAGCAGATGCCTCCATGTTGATACTTTCCTAAGGGCAAAGGCAATCTTAGCCTGACCCCCAGGACCCTGTAAGTCTACTTGAACATATAAAAATTCCTTTGGAAACTTCCTTTATCTCTAATCCCCAAGACACATGTTGGCAAACATCCCCCAAGCATATGACCCACGATACACATCTGTGGGGTCTCATGACTCAGGTTTTATTACACGGTAATAAATGACCTTTCCCCAACAACAGCTAGGCCCCTCAGGATCCTGGAAACCTTGTTTCCGCAACACCTGGAAGGCTTACGCTATCCTTAACCCCCTCCCAATTTGAAAGTATATAATGGGCCACTCCTCGTGACCTCAGTGCAGCTCTTTCTGCCCACAGGTCCTGTCCCCATGCTTTAATAAAACCACCTTTTTGCACCAAAGACATCTCAAGAATTCTTTCTTGGCCTACATTATAACTACATTGTCTGTCACATACTAGGGGCTATATAATTGTTGAAATGAAATCCCTCCAGTTTCTAACCATTCCTCATCTGTTTCAAGGAGAACTGTATAATTTGATAGTTTCTCCCCTACCTCTCCTGTCACTCAAGTAAGAACTCAGAATGTTTGACACTTGTTGTGAATTTCATTGCAAACAGTTAAATTAAAATAGGGCATCTATTTCCATCCAGATCCTCTAAGGAAAGACAACAAGCAATAAATCTTATAGGCAGATATGCTGGCCATGTTTCACTATGTTAGCCTGGGTGAACTGATGTAGGAAAGACATTAGGGTTCAAAGCCAATGGACAAGAAGGAATTCTTGAGATGTCCTTGGCGCGAAAAGGTGGTTTTATTAAAACACGGGGACAGGACCTGTGGGCAGAAAGAGCTGCACTGAGGTCACCAGGAATGGCCCATTATATACTTTCAAGTTGGGAGGGGGTTAGGGATAGAGTAAGTCTCCCAGGTATTCTGGAAACAAGGTTTCCAGGATCCTGAGGGGCCTAGCTATTGTTGGGGAAAGGTCATTTATTAATGTTTAGTAAAAACTCAGTCATGAGACCCCGCAGATGTATATTGGTGGGTCATATGCTTGGGGGATGATCTCCAGCATGTATCTTGCGGGTGAGAGATAAAAGAAGTTTCCAAAGGAATTTTTTATGTTCAAGTAGACTTACAGGGTCCTGGGGGTCAGGCTAAGATTGCCTTTTTCNGTGTTCGGAGAAAGCCTCTCCCTGCATTTGCTGTTTTTCGAGTACTTTCAGGTCAAAGTAATCAATACACCAAAGTGGCATATTTTGGGGTGGCATGTCCTGAAGTGCAGAACACAATGCATCTCTAGAACTGTTCTAACTGCGAGCTTCCTTACACAGTTCAAATAGAAATTATCAATCCGATGAGGCCTCTAGAGGGTAAAATGTATGGGGGGGGGTAGGTACACTTAAGTAGAGGGCCACTGGGGCACCATATTTATTTCTCAAGTGACTCTACCAAGAATAAAATGAAAGCCATCTCCATACATACTCCTTACACCACTAATCTTCCCTTGTGAATGAACACTCCACTCATCTTCTCAACTGACAGGGCGCTGCTTCTCTCCATCAGTAGTTACCTGCTGTTCTCTTTCCTTCTCGTGGCTTCTCAGATAACTCAGTCTCCTCCAACTGAGATCCCACTCACCACTCAGATCAAAATGAGAAGAGTAGAGAGTGAAGGGAAACAAACCCTTGAAGTTCTTTTTCTCCCCAACCCCCTACTCCTTCTGTGGTTCACTAGGGCAAGTGTTGAATGACTTCTTTGTAAGAATCTGTTGTTAAATTTACAGGAATTTTATAAATTGGTTGTTAAACTATTAGTAGTTTTAAGACATCACGGTTGAAGTATTTACACAAATTGGAACTTCTTTCCCCCTGCAGTCTCTACTGTATCTTATTTCATAAGTGTGTCTACAGACCTCAGAGCCTGGCTCTCCTCCTCAGTTCCTGTAAAGGCTTGTGGGGTTTTTCCTTTGAAAAGCAGAAGATAAGTTTCTCTGGTCCTTAAAGACTTAGCACCATTGTCTTGGTCAAAGTGTTTTGTTCTCAAGAAACTGAGTTCCTGTAATGATAGCTCAAAAAAAGAGATAAGAGTTGGGGTAGGAACTGCAAAGACACAGAAGGTCAGGTAATCAAGGGAGAAAGTACACAGCCTGATGTTGAGGAACTGGAAACCCAACAGATTTTCACCAGTGGGAATCACCTCACTGGCAGGTCTATGGTACAATCAACCACAGGCTGGGGAATCTCTCGATTAGTTTGGCTGGGCCTCCCCTTATGGGGTCAAGGTTCATGATGTGAGAAAGAAAGGCAGAAGAAAAATTATTAAATGTCCTTACTATCTATCGTCCATTGACAAGTCCTTGAGACTGGCAGAGTGACATTCCTCTCAGGGACTCAGCAGATGCCTCCATGTTGATACTTTCCTAAGGGCAAA
>NC_048218.1:17682631-17683199 GCF_002007445.2 Ailuropoda melanoleuca
ATGGACAAGAAGGAATTCTTGAGATGTCCTTGGCGCGAAAAGGTGGTTTTATTAAAACACGGGGACAGGACCTGTGGGCAGAAAGAGCTGCACTGAGGTCACCAGGAATGGCCCATTATATACTTTCAAGTTGGGAGGGGGTTAGGGATAGAGTAAGTCTCCCAGGTATTCTGGAAACAAGGTTTCCAGGATCCTGAGGGGCCTAGTTATTGTTGGGGAAAGGTCATTTATTAATGTTTAGTAAAAACTCAGTCATGAGACCCCGCAGATGTATATCAGTGGGTCATATGCTTGGGGGATGATCTCCAGCATGTATCTTGCGGGTGAGAGATAAAAGAAATTTCCAAAGGAATTTTTTATGTTCAAGTAGACTTACAGGGTCCTGGGGGTCAGGCTAAGATTGCCTTTTGCCCTTAGGAAAGTATCAACATGGAGGCATCTGCTGAGTCCCTGAGAAGAATGTCACTCTGCCAGTTTCAAGGCTTGTCAATGGCCTGTAGATAGTAAGGACATTTAATAATTTTTCTTCTGCCTTTCTTTCCCACATCAGTTAGACTGTCATGATAAA
>NC_048218.1:17683299-17934330 GCF_002007445.2 Ailuropoda melanoleuca
GTTCAATTGCTATGAAGTTACTCTCAAACGTATATTGAGCACCAGTATTTGCCAGGCACTGTAGTTGGGCACTGGAGATATACTGGTGCAGAAAAAAAGATATGTTCCCTGCCGACAGCCCTAAAGGAGCAGTCACCGCTAACATTTATATGGTGTTTGCCAGTTTCAGGCTTGTTCTAAGCATTTGCTTATATTAACTAATTTAATTAATTCTATTAAGGAGGTACTATTATCTCCATTTTAAAGATGACAAAACTGAAGCTAAGAGTTTAAAATGGTAATCACATAATCTCACTAGTGACTATGTGATTTCAAACCAATCTAAGGTCTCCGAAGGAAAGTGATACCAGCGATTCACTTCAAGCAGTGGGCCCTGAGATTGTAGCTGATTCTTTGAACAGTTCTGTGGTGAAGGGTGGATCCAAAAGATGGGTTATTATACCTGTGGCTTTAGCCCTCAAAAAGGAGCTGTCAGTGAACAATAGGGGAATTGTCTCCCAGCCTTACAACGTCAGAACTCCATTCTGTATCTCTTTCTACCATCACCCTGTAAAGAAATGTCCGAAGTCTTGGTCTTCCTGTTTTGGGGGAAAACATCTCCTACAAGATTGATGTCTGAGTGAAGTGTGAGCCATTTTCAGATATTACTCTAAAAAGTGTTCTCTGTAGGAAAATGAATTTCATGTTAGCAGAGATGACAACCAATACATTTGCATTTTCTGCTGTAGCAATGATGGATGGGTACACCTCTACCTGGGCACACAATGACATACACTGGAACAGGTTGAGTGAATCAAGTGTTCTAATCTTGCCACGGGGGAGACACTTTTCTCCTTGTTAGAGCTAACGGACACCTTTGTATCTTCAGCTCTGTGCTCTCATCAACCAAGCTTACTGGACCCACCCAAGTGCTGTTAATTGCAATGGCAGAGTCTACCTCTCCAAAGAAATGTGCTGTCTTAGATTACAGTTAACATCACTTTGCTGTGTTTCTGTGATTTCAAAAGATGGAAGCAAGGGAAGTGTCCAAAGTAGAGAAATGGCTAATTAAAATAGGACACACTCATTTGAAATGTATGCATTCGTTAAAAAGTATAATAGACAAGTACATAGAAATATTACCACAAAAATGATAATATAAAGACTATACAGAAACATAATTAATGATTTGAATTAATTGGGAAAAATAGAATTTAAAACTGCATGAACTATATTTATAGCTGAACTGTGTATGGGAGCACCAAACACTAGAAAATCACGAAGAATGAAAGAAGTCAAGATTGCATCAGAGTGAAGAAATAATTACACTTCCTGTACCTTTCTAGCTTTCTGTAAGGGGATTTGTCTGTTTAAATGGAAAGGAAAAATGTAATGTTTACTTGCTATTTTAAAATGTCAAAGGCCAAGGCACCTGGGTGGCTCAGTCATTTAAGTGTCTGTCTTTTGGCTCAGGTCATGGTCTCAGGGTCCTGGGATGGAGCTCCGAGACAGGCTCCCTGCTCAGTGGGGAGTCTGCTTCTCCCTCTCCCTCTGCTCCTTCCCCCTAGCTTGTGCATGCTCTCTCTCTCTCTCTCTCAAATAAACAAAACCTTAAAAAAAAATTTTTTTTAATGTCAAACGCCTTGGTTTGCTGCCAGCTGCTCTTGTCAAGGTTCAAAATGCAAGCCGTGTCTCCACTAGAGGTATAAACTCACAGTAAGCACGTCCTCCAACATCAAAANCTTTTGGCTCAGGTCATGGTCTCAGGGTCCTGGGATGGAGCTCCGAGACAGGCTCCCTGCTCAGTGGGGAGTCTGCTTCTCCCTCTCCCTCTGCTCCTTCCCCCTAGCTTGTGCATGCTCTCTCTCTCCCAAATAAATAAAACCTTAAAAAAAAATCTTTTTAAATGTCAAACGCATTGGTTTGCTGCCAGCTGCTCTTGTCAAGGTTCAAAATGCAAGCCGTGTCTCCACTAGAGGTATAAACTCACAGTAAGCACGTCCTCCATCATCAAAATAGAAATTCTCCAAAAAAAAAAAAAATCGTCTGCATAGCTTCAGAGCACAGAAAATCATATGGTGATTTTGCTTAATAAGACACACCTGGCCCTTTTTTTAGCCAGGTTCTAGAATAATGCATACTTGTCTCCAGTTCTTAAATGCGTGTGATGCTCTTTGAAGAAGCTAAGACTTTGTCAGTGTGTCTCTGATCTCCCAGGCTGCTTCCACGGGTCAAGCCCTGCAGTTCAGGGCTATCTGTGTTAGAGAGGGTGGATACAGGTGGTACCCCGCTGCCTCAACCAGTCGACATCTCATCTGNATCTCCCAGGCTGCTTCCACGGGTCAAGCCCTGCAGTTCAGGGCTATCTGTGTTAGAGAGGGTGGATACAGGCGGTACCCTGCTGCCTCAACCAGTCGACATCTCATCCTGGGAAGGGTCTGAAGGAATCACAACGTTGAGACTTCGTCACACCCATGTTTATTCACTTGATACAGATAGTTACTGCTATTCCAGTGATTCCCAAATTGTGGTTCCCTGAGCAGCAGCACCTGGAATCTCATTAGAAATGTACATTTAGGGGCGCCTGGGTGGCTCAGTAGGTTAAGTGTCTGCCTTCTGCTCAGGTCATGATCCCGGGGTCCTCGGATGGAGCCCCACATCGGGCTCCTTGCTCAGCTCGGAGTCGGCTTCTCCCTCTGCCCCTCCCCCAGCTTGCGCTTCCCTGAGCACGCTCTCTTGCTCACTCTCTTTCTCTCTCTCTCAAATAAATAAAAAAAAATCTTTNCATGTTTATTCACTTGATACAGATAGTTACTGCTATTCCAGTGATTCCCAAATTGTGGTTCCCTGAGCAGCAACACCTGGAATCTCATTAGAAATGTACATTTATAGGGGCGCCTGGGTGGCTCAGTAGGTTAAGTGTCTGCCTTCTGCTCAGGTCATGATCCCGGGGTCCTCAGATGGAGCCCCACATCGGGCTCCTTGCTCAGCTCGGAGTTGGCTTCTCCCTCTGCCCCTCCCCCAGCTTGCGCTTCCCTGAGCACGCTCTCTTGCTCACTCTCTTTCTCTCTCTCTCAAATAAATAAAAAAAAATCTTTTAAAAAACGCACGTTTGTCAGGTCCCGCCCCAGAGCTACTGAATCAGAACCTCTGGATGAAGCCCCAGTTAGTTATCTGTGTTTAACCAAGACCTCGGGGTGGTTCTGAGGCACACTATTGAGAACCGTTATGCTAGTCAAGAAAACGAATCCTAATACATTTCTACTTACATTCAAACACAGCAGCAAGAATGCATTGCTTTTAATTTCTAATCTGCTATTGTAATCACANCCGTTATGCTAGTCAAGAAAACGAATCCTAATACATTTCTACTTACATTCAAACACAGCAGCAAGAATGCATCGCTTTTAATTTCTAATCTGCTATTGTAATCACAGATTTTCTTAACATTTCATTTTTGAATCATTATAGAACTGCAGAAGAATTGCAAAAAAAAAAAAAGGTACAGAGGCTTTCATACACCCTCTCCTCACTTTCTCTATCGCTAACAGTTCACCGAACGATGGTGCAGGGTAGAAACTAGACAGGAGCAGTGGAAGAAATGCCACGAGGCAGAGTCCCAAGTCCTTGAAGTGGAATGACAGAGGCGTGAGCGGGAGGCAAGGACGGGATGAATAGGTTACACATTAGAAGCCCAGGGGCACATCCTGACCGTGTGGCTTCCAGCGCGTTAGGCCTACCAGTTCCAGAGCCACAGGTGCAAAGCGGCTGCTCTCCTATCTCTTCTCTGCCGCAGGGTAACCCCTAGACTCATTAAATGCATTCACCTTGTTGTGATAGAGCTCCAGCCCGGTGGAGAAATGCTGCCATGACGTTTTCTTTTTCAAACTCCCCAAGGTCAAAAACTTCCCCTCCCAACCTATGGCAGGAGTTTCCCAAAGGATCCGAAGTAGCTTCCATTAGAGATCACCAGACCCTAAGTTGGAAGTCGCAGGTCCTCCTAGCCCAGAGAGATGCAACAAATATCCAATCCTAAAACAACCTAGGGCTAGTTTCCACTCTGAGGAGTCTGCCTGCTCTCCCAGCTTGAGCGTGTACTTCCGTTTTTATGAACTGCTGGTACTTGCTACTTTCCTTCCTGCTATCTTTATTTGAGAGGGCTCCTCCCGCAAATCTTGTCCTGGGGAGTCTAAGCACCCTGACCTCCAGTCACACAATGCAGACTCTCCCATCAGTAACATGGGACATGAATCAAAACCAGGAAATTAATTTTGGTGCAAGACTATTAACTAAACTACAGTTCCCATTTGGATTTCAGCAGTTTTTCCAACAATGTTCCTTTACTGTCCCGGGATCCATTCCAGGATTCCACCTTCCACTTAATCGTCGTGTCTCCTTGGTCTCCTTCAATCTGTGACAATTCCTTGGTCTTCACTTGTTTTTCATGACCTTGACATTTTTGAAGAGTACTGGTCAGTTATTAATAGAATATTCCTCCACTTGAGTTGGTCTGATACTTTCTCATGATGAGATTTAGGTCATGCATTTTGGGGAAATGTCACAGTTGGTGACACACCTTTCTCACTGCTTCATAGTCGATGGTATAGTATGTGGATGGATCTTATTGCTGGTGATGTTACCTTCATCACTTAGTTAAGGTGGTATCTGCCAGTCTCTCTACTATAAAATTACTATTCTTCTCATTATAATTAATTAATATTTGAAGGAAGACCCTTTAGGACTATGCAAATACCCAGTTTCTCTTTAAAGTTTCATCCACTAACTTTAGTGTTCATTGGATAATCACATATTTTAAAAATACTTCCTAAGTCCCCATCACCAGAGTTTAGGTGGCTCTGGCTGAGACAAACTGTGGGGTGTACACAGGCCTTGTCTGTGACAATGTGACAGTGACATTTGGGGCAGAGTTGCTTAGATAAGAAACAGAAGACCCAAGGAGACCAGACAACAGGATGGTAGTTCTCCGTACCTGTTCCAGGAATATGTCGGATCCCCTGTGGAATCCGACAGGGGATCGGAATGATTTCCCACAGAGATTAAGAGGTGTGTGACATAAACCACACTTCAGTCAGCACAGATGATAACATGGAGCCCTGACCTGGGCAGAGAAGGATACTCATTTCCTCATGGATACAGAAAAAGCAATAACTGAAAAGAAAACACAAGGAACTTTCTTGGAGGAAAGGCATGCTTCATCAGGGCATGAGTGAGGTGAATGCCATCCGGGGACTGGGCGGCCACCTTCAGTGAGGACGTCAGAGCCAAAAAAAAAAAAAGAGTGGTCCTGTTTCCACGCTGGGGGAAATTGGGTGAACAGGGAGTGAGAAGGGTGGAGGCTGTGAGTGAGAAGAATGTGGGGCAGTGAGTTGCCAGGTGAGTGAATAAGCCAGAAAATGGGGGTGATTAATATGATGTCACTCCCTCTGTACCCAAAGATGATGGTGGAGGCAGAGAGGAAGTGTCTGGGCACATGACCATGCCATCGTACATTCAATGCATCACATGACTTCATCACATGACCCGACCGACTCTATTTTGAGAAAAGCTGATTATATTATCGTGGGTCCAGCTTGTCGTCTCAGTTACAGCAGATCCCTAAAACATAATCTTCGGGTTTGTGTGAATTCCATCTTATTATTGGCCTTTAGATGTAGCGTGAGTTCTGTGCCCGTTCCCATCACATCACAATGGCGTCTCAAACTGGATGTTCTTGACCTCTCCTTGTCACTGCCAGCTATTACGTGGAAACCCACTGTCTAGTCCTTCACCTTAGACCGGTTCTGCAGCATCCTTTAAAGTTTGTTGCTTGAATATTTTCTAATGCCAGTCATTACAAATACACGAGAATGTTCTTGGAGGTTGAGAGCACATGAGCCCACGAGGCCACGAGGGAAGATCCAAAATCCGATTAGGTGTCATTTTAGTATCTAGTAAGAGTTATGAGCTCACAAGACAAGGAAATAATGAAGAGGATGCAGAATGCTGTCAAATTCAAAGTGTTTAGACCCATCTCTGAAAATATTTGAATACATTAGTCACACACACAGTAAAATCCTGTCAGGTGAAGTAGTATCCTGGGTATCAGGTTGTAGTCTTTATTAGTGGACGAAAGAAAGAGGTCATGATATCACCAAACTCAGATTTGATGGTTAACTTTGTGTGTCAACCTGACAGAAGCGGGGGTGCCCAGATATTTGGTTAAACATTATTTCTGGGCCTATCTGTGAGGTTTTTCCAGACAAGATTAGCATTTGAATGGGTGGACTCAGTAAAGCAGATGGTCCTTCCCAGTGTGGGTGGGCATCAGCCAATCCATCCAGGGCCTGAATAGAAAAAATGCAGAGGAAGGGAGAATTCACCCCTTTTCTGTCTTCCTGTTTGAACTGAGACATAGATCTTCTCTGCCCTTGGGCTGGGACTTACACCATCAGTTCCCCTGCTATTCAGGCCTTCAGATTTGAACTGAATTACAGCACTCACTTTCCTGGGTCTCCAGCTTGCAGATGGTGAATCGGGAAACTTTTCAGCCTCCATAATCATGTGAGTCAATTCATATATATACCCTGAATATATATATATATATATTCTGCTTCTCTGGAGAACCCTGACTAATACACAAAGAAAGTGACAACCAGCTTCTCTAAATGTGGAAACCATGATGATACAGTGGCTGGAAGTCTTGGCTTAGCAGTTGGGATTGAAAAAAAACTAATCCAGTCAACATCTTGGCCAATATTTCTGCTTGTTATGCCACCTCAACCGGTTGTTTTCTGGAAAATTTTAAAATTAAGTCCAGAATTATTTAAGAGAATCAAGCCCACAGTATAAATATGTTTTGGTATCGTGCTAAAGAGAAATACCTATAGCAATCAACACTTACACACTTGCCACACTTAAAAGAATATGGCCTATCACAGAAGCAGTTCAGTCTTGTGATTCCAACTTAAAATGTGTACACCTTTTTTTTTTAAGATTTTATTTATTTATTTAACAGAGAGACAGAAAGAAAGCAGTCTCCCGGCTGAGCAGAGAGCCCGATGTGGGGCTCGATCCCAAGACCCCAGGTTCATGACCTAAGCTGAAGGCAGGCACCCAACTGACTGAGCCACCCAGGTACCTCTTAAAACATGTACATCTTAATTGATCTGAACTCATTATTTTAGTGGAAAAGAATGAGAAAGATTCTTTTTTTTTTTTAAGATTTTATTTATTTATTTGACAGAGAGAGAGCGTAAGCAGGGGGAGCAGCAGGCAGAAGGAGAGGGAGAAGCAGACTCCCTGCTGAGCAGAGAGCCAGATGCAGGGCTCAATCCCAGGACCCTGAGATCATGACCTGAGCCGAAGGCAGATACCCAACCAACTGAGCCACCCAAGTGCCCCCAAGAATGAGAAAAATTCTTACTGAGCTTATGACATTGAAGTTATAAGAGGATTTAGGATATGCTGTATTAATACATTTATCAGAGCTAAAATAATTTAGGTTCCTTGGAAAGATTATCTGTCAGTTCATTGATGTTTTAAAGAGGTAATTAATAATTTAAAATGCAGTTTAAATTGCTTAAGGGAGTTTATGTTCATAAATGAAACCAAGGATCAAACCTGCACACCAGTGTCTAAGCTGCTGTAACAAATCATCGTGAACTAGGGGCTGAAAACAACAGAAAGGTATCGTCTCCCAGTTCTGGAGGGTAGGAGCCTGAAATAAAGGGGACAGCAGGGCCACATTCCCTCTGAAGTTTCTAGGACAGAATCCTTCCTTGCGTGGCTCTTCTGGTGGCTCCTGGCTCTCCTTGGTTTGTGGCAGCTTAACGTGATCTCCACCTCCACCTTCACCTGAGTTTCTTCTCTGTGTCCCCTTTTTGGCCTATATGGACACTTCCATTGTATTTAAGGCCTTTCTTAAGTCAGTGCGCTCTCATCTTTGTCCTTACCTAAATCTCATCTGCAAAGATCCTATTTCCAAGTCAAGTCACATTCTGAGGTCCTGGGTGGACATGAATCTGGGGGGAACACTGTTCTGCCCCCTACACCCTCTTAGGGGTGATCGTTATAATTTGCTCCACTCATAAGTAGAAAAATAAGATTTTTAGTTCTAAAATTACTAAGAACAAGACCTTTGGAAGTGTTTCTTTAACAAACTGATCATTAATTTGAAAACCAAGGTTACCTCTGCGTGATCTAATTCTGCACTCAATCACTCTCAAGGTCACCAGACAGTGCATATTAACACAAAGGCATTCTTGTATGACAAAAAGGGTCCCGGCAAGATAGCGTTTCTCATTCTTATTCTACTCTAACATTTCTCTTTGAAGAGACCAGAGTTTCTTTTTTTTTTTTTAATGATTTTTTTAATTATATTATGTTAGTCACTATACAGTACATCCCCGGATTCCGATGCAAAGTTCGATGCTTCATTAGTTGCGTATAACACCCAGTGCACCATGCAATACGTGCCCTCCTTACTACCCATCACCAGAGACCAGAGTTTCTGCCTGAGATTCACCTAAACTAAGAAGTCTGGGGCAAAATGAGCACCTGTCAGGATAAAGCAGCTTAACAATGGGATTCCCTAGGGGCGTCTGGGTGGCTCAGTCCGTGTAGTGTCTGCCTTCGGCTCAGGTCATCATCTCAGGGTCCTGGGATCGAGCCTGGTGTCCAACTACATGCTCAGCAGGGAGTCCGCATCTCCCTCTACCCCTCCCCCGCTCGTTCTCTCTCTCTCTCTCTCTCTCTCTCTCTCTCTCTCCCTTTCTTAGATTAAAAAAAGAACCTTTAAAAAATTAGGATTCCCTATCAAAGGCCAAAAGAATACTGAAAACACCAAGATGAAGCAGCACGAGGGAATACAGTTGCGAAGATCCAGGCTTGTGTGGAGCCAAAAATACTCTCTAGCCAATTAAAAGAAAGTAGAGCACAACAAAAACATAATTCATTAGTTTTTGCTATTATTAGAGCCTTTAGAAAGCAGAATTCTAGGACAGCAGTGTTTTTCAGATAAGACCATCTTGGTTCACTCCAGTCTATCTTCCCCAGGTCAAATGATCCTGAGTAGAGATGAACGCCTTCCAGACTTCTTGGGTAATGGCTTTTACTCCGCTGACAGCTGCTGAGGGCTCAAGGCAGGGGGCTGCAGGTCTGAGTTCTGCTCATGAGAACATTCTGGATCTTCATTATACCCTAGAGACAACCTACAGAAGGGTTCTAAAGGAAACGGTGTGCTACACGGCCATCTCCAGGCTCTGGTCTGCAATAGGGAAAGAAATAACGAGGAAGCTTCTGTTTGAAAGAGAGATTAGAGACTGCACAAGCGGCTTCCCTCAACCTAGCTGTACAAACAGCCAGAGAAGCGAAGGTACCAATAGCAACAATTCCTGGAGGTTGATTTCCTGAAAGAAGCCTACATAAAACTCTATTCAATTGTAAGAAATAAGCTTCTTTTTTAACATTCACTGTATACAGTGTCTTTTCAAATGTACGCTTTTCAGATAATCGTGGTGTTTCTATAGTAGTATTTTCTCTCTTTAAGGAGATTGGATGACAAATCCTTTGACTTACTGGTATATTTCAACTTATCCTTTTAGAAACACTATTGTAACTAATGCAGCAGCCCCCAAACTGAATAAGGAGCACTTCTGTGACAGGTGCTCTCCTCCAAAGAGCCCAAAACACTTTATATTAGTTGTCAAAATAGATTTCAGATTGGGGGTGGGAGGGAAGAAGAAATACAGAAAATAGAAACATTAACTGATATAATAATGGGGAAGAATTTTCTAGGTGTAAAAGAAAAATATATATAAGATGCTAGAAACAAATTAAAGACAAATACTAGACTAAAAAGATGTTTTCAAATAATAAAACAAACTATAATAGAAATAGTTAATAGCCTTAGTTCATAAAGAGCTCTAATATCAATGAGAAAATATTAACAGGCCATTGAAATCTGGCAAGGGGCTTGAACAAGCATTTCCCAAAAGAAAAAAAAATGACCCAAAACTTATGAATATTCAACATTATTAATCCACAAAAGCATTCACAATAGAAGCCATTTTCAGCTCTCGACAGCCTCAGAGTTAATGTGTATGGAGCCTTTACTGAGCAGTATTATACAGCACTGTTCTGGGTCACATCTGCCAGTCACTAACCCTTGCATCAACTCACCATTAATAGGTACTATTATTATTCCCATGTTATAGACAAAAAAACTGAACACAGAAATATAAGTAATTTAATCAAGTTCATGTGGCTTTAAACTCAATAATCTGGCTCCACATCCATGCTCTTTTTTTTTTTAAGATTTATTCATTTATTTATTTTAGTTACAGAGACAGTGCATGCATGCTCATGGGAGCTGGGGGAGGGGCAGGAGGAGAGAGAATCCTCAAGCAGACTCCCCATTAAGCAGGGATCCCAACATGGGCTCAATCCCAGGACTCTGAGATCATGACGTGAGCCAAAATCATGACCTGAGCCATCCAGGTGCCCCCCTCCTCCATGCTATTAGTCACTATACTTTACTTCCTTCCTGCATGTTTGCAATGGACTGGCTGTGTGTGTCCACCCAAAATTCGTATGTTGAAATCTTTGCTAGTGTGATGGTATTAGAAGATGAGGCTTTTGAGAGGTAAACAGACCATGACTGTGGATTTCCCACAAAGGATATTAGTACCCTTATAAAAGGGATCCTCAGAGAGCTCTCTCATTGGATGAGAAATCAGCAGTCTGAAACCCAGGAGAGGGCTCTCGCTAGAGGGCCGTGCTGCTCTTGAGATTCTTGCCTCTAGAAGTGTGAGAAATAAAATTTCTGATCTTCAACTTCCAGCCTCCAGAACTGTGAGAAATAAATTTGTTGTTTATAAACCACTCTGTCTATGGTATTCTATGCTAGTAGCCTGAATGAATAGAGTAGTGTTGGGTGCAGTGAAACTCCCTTTCCATAGGTGCAGTTGTGATAATGCGTACAAATGGCAAGTGAAGCAGTGACTTATGTAAAAGTTCTGAAACAGCTTTGTATGGAATAAGATATATTTTTACAAAGGGATAAAAACCTTGAAGACAATGAATACCCTCTATGTGGAATGGCCCCCACTGGCAACTATGGTACCGGGAGTGAACATAGACAAAGGGGTCTGTCCTCGGTGCTAGCTTGCTGACAAAGCTGCGACCACAAAAGCACAAAGAAGTAAAGGATTAAACATGTGTGACTGTGGAACTCACATTTGGTGCCTCATCTTTCCATCAGTCACTGGCAGAAAGATGAGTCGTGGGAAGCGGGAGAGAGAGGATGTCTGGCATAATCACCTTATGGATGGTGCGGAGCCAGAAGGGATGACCTAACATCACTTTTAAACCAGGCAATGAGAATTTCAACAGACTTGGGTTTGGTGGTGAGCGATGTTAGTCTAGACTCAGAAGTTGGATGGAAGACGGAGCCAGAAGGAATGACTTAACATTTGTTCTGAGATGCAGAAAGATCACCTTTAAACCAGCCAATGAGAATTTCAACAGACTTGGGTTTGGTGGTGAGCAATGTTAGCCTAGACTCAGAAGTTGGATGGGAGACAGAGGCAGGGATCCAAGGATAGAGGCTGATGGGAAGCCAAGGGAAAAAAGCAAAAAAGACGCAAGGATCGTGTTGGACCATCACAACATGATGCAGGGTCAATGTCAGTCAACAGTCCCCAGGAATAAACTCTGTAGTTAAGCTTTTGTGAATCGAGTCAGTGGGAGTTCTTCAAATCACCTAACTGAAAATGTCAGGGAACAAATTGATATTTCTTACAGAAAACCTAGCATTTAGAAAAAGAAAATGGAAGAAAACATCTCTCATGGCCTTTATCAGAATCTGGGAAACTGCTTTCATTCAACTTGATAAAGAAAGAGTATCCTTTGCTTCCTCTGCTACTAACTGCAGATATGGCCACCAACACAATGAAGATAATGAAACACTTCCATCACCCTAAGCAGTTTCCCCATGTCCCTCTGCAGACCATTGCCTGTCCCCTCTTGTGGCCTGATCTGCTTCCACCATTAGATTAGTTTTGCCTGGTCTAGGAATTCATAAAAATGGAATATAATAAGTACTCTTTTGTTCTGGCTTCTTTCACTGAACATAATGTTTTAAAAATTCATCCTTGTTGCATATCAATAGTTTGCCCCTTTACATTGCTCAAAAGTATTCCAATGGGTGAATATCACAATCTCTTGATCCATTTACTTGGTGGATACCTGGGCCTTTTCCAGTTTGGGGCTATTAACAAAGCTGCTGTGAACATTCATGTACAAGTCAGTTTGAGGACATGTTTTCATTACTCATGGGTCAAACTGTAGCAGCGGAATTGCTGGGTCCACTTTAAAGCGTATGTTCCACTTTATAGGAAAGTGCCAATTGTTTTCTAAAGTGTTTATACCATGCTATTTTTTCATTTTTTCCCCTTACTTTTAATTATGGTAAGATACACACACAATTTACCGTATTAACCATTTTTAAGTGTCCACTCAATAATATTAGTACACTCACATTGTTGTGCAACTAATCTCCAGACCTCTTTCCACTGAGCAAAACTGAAACTTTTAAAAAAAAATTCTATTTATTTATTTGAGAGAGAGAGCACAGAGGGAGAATGAAAAAGAGAAGCAGATTCTCCAATTAGCTGAGAGTCTGACGTGGGGCTCAATCCCAGGACCCTGGGATTATGACCTGAGCCGAAGGCAGACACTTAACCACCTGAGCCACCAGACACCCCAAAACTGAAACTTTTTATCCATTAAACAACCCCACCCCCCTCCTCCCTGCCCATCAGCTCCTGGCAACCACCATTCCACTTTCTGTCTCTATGAGTTTGACTACTCTAGGCACTTCATATATACAGAATCATGGAGCTTTTGTCTTTTTGTGACCAGGTTATTCCACTTAGCATAAAGTCCTCAAGTTTCACCCATGTGCCTTTTGTTTTTAAGGCTGAATACTATTCTGTTGCATGTAGAGACCACATTTTGTTTACCTATTCGTCTGTTGATGAACACATGAATTGCTTTTACTTTTTTGGCTATTATAAATAATACTGCTAAGAACATGGATGTACAAATATCTCTTCAAGATCTTGATTTCAGTTCTTTTGACTATATACTCAGAAATGGAATTGCCTGATCATATAGTAAAATAAGTATCTTAAGTTTTTGAGGAACCTCCATAGTGTTCTCCACGGTGGCTGCACCATCGTTCAATCCCACAGGCAGTGCACAAAAGTTTCAATCTCTCCACGTCTTCATCAACACTTGTGATTTTCTGTTTGTTTGTTTGTTTGGTTTTCTTTGATGGTTTTCTTCCTGGGTAAAGACTTGATTGTAGTTTAATGTGTATTTTCTCCTAATGATCAATGATGTTGAGCACCTTTGTATGTGCTCTTTGGTCATTTGTATATCTTCTCGGGACAAATGCCTATTCAAGACCTTTACCTATTTTTAATTTTTTAAATTTTTATTTTTTCATTTTTATTCCTTATTTTGGTTGAAAGTTTTTTTGCCTACTTTTTAATTAGGTTTTCTTTGTTGTTGCTGAGTTGAAGGAGTTCTTTATATATTCTGGATATTAACCTCTTATCAGATACACGCTTTGCAAATATTTTCTTCCACCCTGGAGTTTGCTTTGCCACTCATTTTAATGAGACCTCCAGATGATTTATACATAAATTTCAGTTTGAGAAGTGCTAGCCTAGATATTGTTTCTAGGTTGATTGAAACTCACTGTCATTCTTTTATCTTTCGAAGCAAATCCATATACCACATCTTTATATTTGTAAATATATTAGAATGCCTCTGTAAAAAACAAGGATTCTTTAAAAAAAAAAACATATCCACACTACTTTGTCACATTTAGAACAACTGACAATAACTACATAATATCATGAAATATTGAACAATCATGTTGATGGTTGAAGTTGCCGGTTATTGTGACAGGAATTGATGAAAATACAAAGGTTGACAGCCAGGAGTTGACGCCCAAGACATGGTGGGGAGTGACAGAGGTCACAAGATGATAAAGAGGGGGTAGTGTTCAAGTCAGGTAGCCTCAACCTCAAAGGTATGGGTGAAATCCCAGCACTCCTTACCCCCACCTCCAAGAAATGTGGAGACATGGTTTGGAAATGGCACTGAGAAGCAAAAAGGAATATTTGGGTCAGGTACAAGGCGTATAAAAGAAAAAAATATCTTTAAAAATAGCCACTACTTGAGCAATTTGAAGGAAGAAGCGTAGTCACAGGGAGAACCAGGTTTCAGGTGAATTCGGAAGGTGAAAAAAACATTCTTCAAAGAGAATAAATGTATGAGGGTCACCTGATTGCAGACATGGAAGGCACAGTGAAAAATTTGGATATGGGTGAGGATGAGAGGGGTAGAGAATCAAGTTAGGTTTAAGCGGGAGATGTTCTGGATAGTGTGGGTCATAATTAGGGTGACAATACATCCCCAGTTTTCCCAAGATGATCCTAGTTTTTTTTGNGTTCTGGATAGTGTGGGTCATAATTAGGGTGACAATACATCCCCAGTTTTCCCAAGATGATCCTAGTTTTTTGTTTTTTGGTTTTTTTTAAGATTNTTTTGTTTTTTTTTAAAGATTTTTTATTTATTTATTTCACAGAGATAGAGACAGCCAGCGAGAGAGGGAACACAAGCAGGGGGAGTGGGAGAGGAAGAAGCAGGCTCATAGCAGAGGAGCCTGATGTGGGGCTCGATCCCAGAATGCCGGGATCACGCCCTGAGCCGAAGGCAGACGCCCAACCGCTGTGCCACCCAGGCGCCCCGATCCTAGTTTTTACCTGTCATCCTGACATGCAATTTACTATACATCCGGGTTCAGACAATAAATGATGTGGTCTCCATAGATGTAAAGCTTGACTGAAGAAGTTTTTTCTCCAGGCAGTGGCTGGGTGAACAAGGATATGCAGCGTGGTGGGATCGGTCCTGAGAGCCAACCTGTTCTAGGTAACTCTGGAGTGACCACCCCACTGCAGTGCGGTCAGCCAGTGTCGAGGATGGTCTTTTTCTCCATCAGTAAGTTCACTGGGGGTGAAGAGTGGTAAACTTTTGACCCAGAAATTCTGCAGCTGAGTATATTTCCCTAAGAAAGTAATCAATACTGCAAAGATTATTTATGAAAAAATGTTGTTCCATTATTATTTACAACAAGCTGGAGTCCCCAAGATAAATTAGAAAATAATTAACCACCTTTAAATGAAATAGCTTTACCTCTTTCCTGGGGAACAAACTACAGAGAATCATCCAGGCACCACATGTCTCAGTCCCCAATAGCTACCTACGATCACAGCATCTGGCATTGTGACCTTTGATTTTGAGGCTCGTATTTGACACCATTCAAATACCTATCTTTGGAGGTTTTGATAATATCAGTGAATTTAAAATGCTTATTAATTGTTAAGTCTTTCTATTTTTTGAGCTAGTTTTAATGCACATTTTCTGGATAAGTACAAATGTTGTGTAATTTTCCAAAACTTATTGGTATAAAATTGCTCAGAATTCCTGTTCATGATTTCTCAATCTTATATTTTTATTTGTTTTCTCTCTTGTAATTTGATCCAGCTCTAGTTTTTTGACTTTACTAATTCTTGCTTTACATCTCGTTGACTTCTATTCCTGCCTTCTTTCTGTCCCTATATTCACCTTATTTATCGAGCTCTTGAGAAAACTTAATTCATTTCTTTTCAATATTTCTTGCTTTTAAAAGAAAAAAGAAGGCATTTAAGGTTATAAAGTTACTTCTAAATATGCATATTTGAATTCCACAAGTTTTGATAGACCATACTTCAGTATCCAGTTTTAAGTATTTTATAATCCTCTTTCATGAAATCTTTTATAGTAAGTTTTTAGGATTGAAGCCATATGGTATTTTTAAAAGTGATTTTATTCCTGACTTCTCATTTAATTGGATTATGGTGAAACCACATGGTCTCTATCATATTGACTCTTTGACAGTTGCTGAAATTTCTTAGTGATCCGGAGTGTGGTTAATTTTTGAAATGTCCTGTACGCTTTCTGTGAATGTGCTCCAACAACGTATAATGTCTATTTGTGGGAAGCAGAGTTCTAAATATCTATTAGATAAAGCTAATTTATGTTGTAAATCTTCTGATCCTTACTAATTTGTGGTCTAATTTATTGGATTCTGATTGAGATGTAGCAAAGTGTACCACTATGGTTGTGGTTTTGTCCACTTCTTGTGGTAATTCTATCACTTTCTTTTATGCAATTATAGGTTTTGTTATAGGTATAGTCAAGCTCACAGATAATATATTTTCTCAGTGATTTTTTTCTTCAACTGTTAGGGATTAATCCTTTTTGTCACTATTAATTTTTTGTGTTATATTTGATTTTGTATGGTAATAATATTACTACAACCCTTTCTATTTTTTTTAAGCCATCTCTATGCCCAATGTGGGGCTCGAACTCACATCCCTGAGATCGAGAATCACATGCTCTACCTACTGAGCCAGCCAGGCACCCTTCACCCCTTTCTTTTGGTTATTTGAATTTGGAGACAAGTTTGGAAATGGCAATGAGAAGAAAAGAGGAATATTCTGAATCAGGTACAAGGTGTATAAAAGTTTATTTGAATCTTTTCTCCATCCCTCTTTTTAAATACAATTCTTTACTTTGAAATAATTACATATGCAAGAAATTTACAACAAGACGAAAAAATGTACTCCCTCAATGTTCACATCTTGAAGAATTATACATCCCTTTAATTTAAATGTCTACAGCATGCTTCCTGCAAGGAAAATACAGCTAGATTTTGTTTCCTTATCAAATTTGATAATTTCAGTCATTTGTATTATTTTTAAAATTTTAATTCCAGTGTAGTTAATATATAGTGTTTTATTAGTTTCAGATGTACAATATCATGATTCAAGAATTCTATATAGTACTCAGTGCTCATCATGATAAGTGTGCTCTTACTCCCCTTTGTCTCTTTCACCCGCTCCCCTGCCCATCTCCCCTTTGACGACCATCAGTTTGTGCCCTATCGTTAGTTTGTTGAGTCTGTTTTTTGGTTTGTCTCTTTTCTCTATTATTTGTTTTGTTTCTTAAATTCCACATATGAGTGAAATCATATGGTATTACTCTCTAGTTCCATCCATGTCATTGCAAATAGCAAGATTTCCTTCTTTTTTATGGTTTTTTATGGTTTTATGGTCTTTTATACCACATCTTTATCCATTCATCTATTGATGGACCCTTGGGCTGATTCCATAATTTGGCTATTGTAAATACTGCAATAAACATGGGGCTATATATATCCTTTTGAATTGGTGTTTTCATATTCTTTGGGTAAATTACCCAGTAGGGCAATTACTGGATCATATGGTAATTCTATTTTTAATTTTTTGAGGAACCTCCATACTGTTTTCCACAGTGGCTGCACCAAATTGCATTCCCACCAACAGTGCACAAGGGTTCCTTTTTCTCCACACCCTCGCCAACACTTACTTCTTCTGTTTTTGATTTTAGCCATTCTGACAGGTGTGGGGTGGAACCTCATTGTGGTTTTGTTTTGCATTTCCCTGATGATGAGTGATGCTGATCATCTTATCATGCATGAGTCTGTGGCCATCCATCTGTATGTCTTCTTTGGTGAAATGTCTGTTCATGTCTTCTGCCCTTTTTAATTGTATTACTTGTTTTTGGTGTGGACTTGTACCAGTTCTCTATGTGTTTTGGATACTAACTTTTTATTGGATCTGTCATTTGCAAACATCCCATTCCACAGTTTGCCTTTTAGTTTCGTTGATTGTTTCCTTTGCTGTCCAGAACCTTTTATTTTGATGTAGTCTCAATAGTTTATTTTTGCTTTTGTTTGCCTTGCCTCAGGAGACATATCTAGTAAGAAGTTGTTGCAGCTGATGTCAAAAAGGTTACTGCTTGTGCCCTCTTCTAGGATTTTTACAGTTTTAGGTCTCACATTTAGGTCTTTAATCCATTTTGAGTTTATTTTTGTGTATGGTATGAGAAAGTGGTCCAGTTTCATTCTTTTGCATGTAGCTATCCAGGTTTCCCAACACCATTTGTTGAAGAGACTGTCTTTTTCTCATTGTATATTCATGTCTCCTTTGTCTAAGATTCATTGACAATATAATTATGGGTCCATTTCTGGGCTTTCTATTCTGTTTCACTGATCTAGTTGTCTGTTTTTGTGCCAGTACCATACTTACTACAGCTTTGTAATATATCTTGAAATCTGGAATTATGACATCTCTAGTTCTGTTTTTTTCTTTTTCAAGATTGCTTTGGTTATTTGGGGTCTTTATGGTTCCATACACATTTTAGGATTGTTTGTTCTAGTTCTGTGAAAAATGCTGTTGTGTTTTGGTAAGGATTGCATTAAGTCTGTGGATTGTTCTGGGTGCTATGGATATTTTAACAATATTTGTTCTCTCAGTCCATGAGCATGGAATATCTTCCCATTTGTTTGTGTACTGTTTATTTCTTTCATCAATGTTTTATAGTTTTTAGAGTAAGGTCTTTCACCTCCTTGGTTAAGTTTATTCTTAGGCATTTTATTATTTTTGGTGCGATTATAATTTCAGTCATTTTTAAAAGGTGAGTTTAATCTGTTTACCTTTAGAACTGTTACTGATATAGCTGGAATTGTTTCTACTTTCTTATTTTTTTTTTAAAGATTTTATTTATTTATTTGACAGAGATAGAGACAGCCAGTGAAAGAGGGAACACAAGCAGGGGGAAGTGGGAGAGGAAGAAGCAGGCTCATAGCAGAGGAGCCTGATGTGGGGCTCGATCCCACAACGCCGGGATCACGCCCTGAGCTGAAGGCAGATGCTTAACCGCTGTGCCACCCAGGCGCCCCTACTTTCTTATTTTATTTCTTTGTTTTTTCTTTTTCTGCTCATCCTCCTTTTTATTGGTTTTCTTATCTCTTCTGACTTTTGACTTTTTAAAAAGATCTTATTTATTTATTTGCCATAGAGAGAGAGAGAGCACAAGCAGGAGGAGCTGCAGGCAGAGGGAGAAGCAGACTCCCCGCTGAGCAGGGAGAGTGATGCAGGACTCGATCCCAGGACCCAAGGATCATGATCTGAGCTAAAGGCAGGCGCTTAACTGACTGAGCCACCCAGGCGTCCCCTGACATTTGATTTTCTTGTTGTTTGAGATGTGAGTTTATTTTTATAGTCAGTACTACTCTCACTAGAATATTATATCTATTTCCATATTTCAGTTATTTCTTGTACCCCAATTCCTTTTCTCTGGGTTCAATTTTCTCCCCACTGAAGTACATTCTTTAATAGTTTTGTTTTTTCTTTTTAATTGAGAAGATGTGTGTGGTAAGTTCTGGTCTTAGTATATCTGTCATTTTCTGAGTATAAAAGTCTAGGTGGATAATTGTTATTTGCCTTTAGGACATTTGAAATACATCTCTATGCATCTCTCTTTGCTGATGATACTTCCACAGTCATTAAAATGTGGGAATATTCTTTCTGCCTGATAACTTTTAAATTTTCTAAGAGAGTTTTGCTATAATATGTCTTGTTTGGATTTATTTTGATTTGTCTTCCTCGGTATTTTGACTAACTACCCTTTTCATTTAAAAGCTTATGTTTGGACCCAATTCTTGAAAAATCTTTACTAATCTCTTTAAATATAATTTGTCCACCATCCCCTCATTTTCTTTCTCTGTGCCTTCCAACAGGAACACAGGGAAGCCTTTCAATGTAATCACTATTTCTGTGTGAATATTTCCATTAACTAATTTTTCCCTTCCATTAGGTGCAATAGTTTATTCTATTTCTTAAGGTATATTTATGACCACATTTTTTCATTTCTAGTATTTTATTTCTAGTAATTTATTATATTCATTTCTAGTATATTCATTTCTAGTAATATTTCTAGTATATTCATTTCTAGTAATTTATTATATTTCATATCCATCCATCTTTGTTCATCCATGCCGATTTTGTTTCATAATATTTTCTCTCCCATTTCCTTTTTTTTTTTTAGGAAGATGTTTCAATGTATTTTCTCTTTAAGTATCTTAAAATATTTGTTTTAAACTCTTTTCAGATAGTCCTATTATTTTTAATTCTTCAGAATCGTGTTTATTTCATGATTTTGCCAGTTCTCTTTCTTGGCATTATAATTCTATATGCATTATGAATATTTGCTTTGTAGGTCTCTTTGGATGTTGTTTCTGGTTTTGTTTTGACTCACACTGTTGGGTGGTTGAGCATTTGCTCTCACCCACTCACCGGGACCCCTGGAACCATCCGTCGCAGGGAGGTAGCCCTGGAGCTGTTGCAGTTCACTCACTGAGCCGCTAGGCGGCCTGCTTCCTGCAGCTCTCTCTCGCGGCTTTTTGCCCTTCCTCTTCAGGTCCGCAGTGTCACGGAAACCCTACTGCCAAGCAATGTCCCCAGCAGAAATTCTGAATTCTATTTCCGAGGCAGGGGATCCACACCTGGCTCTGCTTCCGTAGTGAGCTAACTCGGGCCTCAGTTTTCGGTGGAGCAATTTACCCGACCGAGCCAGCCTCCCAGGGCTGTCTGCCCCGTTCCAGAAGCACGGCTCCAGTCTTCTACTCACTCTCTTCTTGCTGGTTCCTAGTCTACAGTAATCTTCATTTTGGTTTTGAATATAACTACGTCTTTTTATTGTTCCGTCTTCTACTTTGTCCACCACTGCTGTGCTTGGAACAGAAGGAATGTTCCGAAGAGTGAAGTTAACGCTCGCTAGAATGGAGATTCTGTATTAATTCAGGCTCAAAGGACTTAAAAGGAAAAATATGGTTTTAATGGCGAGAATATTTTATCGTAGCTTCTCAAAAGTGTAGCAAGGCATAGTAACTATGTGCACTGATAAGCAAGAGCTTGTAACGATGCTGCCTTCCCTTGCCAATAGGTGGCATTTTTAAAGACTGTATTACAACAGCGCACTAAGCATGTCTTGTTGTCTTGTGATTTCTTTTCTTTTTGAAAACTGGGACTTTTCCCAAATTTATGTCCAGACTCATGGTCTTTTCACTTTCTTGAGAATTGCAGCAATCAATGAAGAAAACTAAAACCTCAAAGGGCAAAAATGTTGCCAAACTAGTAATGGCAGGTACAGAAAGCAGAAGAAAAATAGAATATCAGAACACGGAGTGACTTTATCTTTCCTAGTCCCGCTCCCTGATGGAAAGAGGATCTTATTCCTCGGGGGTTGCTAGGAGAATGGAAGAAAACCTAATTTCCGAATAGCAATTAGTTACGGGGAGGAAAAACAAATCTATGCCACAGGGAATAATTTCTTTTTTCTAAAAACGTATTTTTAGTTTTAGTTTCACGCTGTTTTTAATTCTCTCTGGGTATGATGCCCCTGACATTTTCTTCAACAAAATTCATGCCAGAATGGAAACTCTTCTTGAAGGATGATGCATTTCATATATTAAATTAATAGAATGTTAAGAGTCTAAATTTTTTTTTAAGATTTTATTTATTTATTTGACAGAGAAAGAGAGAGAGAGAGCACAAGCAGAGGGAGCTGCAGTGGGAGAGGGAGAAACAAGCTCCCCACTGAGCAGGGAGCCCAATGCAGGGCTCAGTCCCAGGACCCTGGATTCATGACCTGAACCGAAGGCAGGTGCTTAACCAACAAAGCCACCCAGGCAACCCTAGAGTCTAAATTTTAAAGCATGAACACAATAGAAATGGCTCGTGCATAACTCAAAGCCTTATATTTAAGGAACTTCTAGGTGGGAGTTCACCATATTGACTCCTAGCTTATTAGCATGTCAGTGCTGGTGTTGGTGTGTGTTTAATAGAACTATACTGAACAAGCTATTCTACAAATAACAGGAGACATGAAGTGATGAACACTGCATGACTATCGGTTCCAGTGATCAAGAGGGATCATCTCTTTTATTTTCCCATAATGGGTTTAAGAGTTTTTTTTTTTAAGATTTTATTTATTTAGTTGACAGAGATAGAGACAGCCAGTAAGAGAGGAACACAAGCAGGGGGAGTGGGAGAGGAAGAAGCAGGCTCATAGCGGAGAAGCCTGATGTGGGGCTCGATCCTATAACACCAGGATTACACCCTGAGCCAAAGGCACACGCTTAACCACTGTGCCACCCAGGCACCCCAAGGGTTTAAGAGTTTTTATTTCCTTTGTAAGCAATAAGCTCTATGTTTCTATATGTTGCCCATTAGAAAGAATATTGATACTTTTTTCAAAGGGAGTTTTGTGGATGTTGTGTGCACGCGTGTGATTCTGAATATACACAAACATTTACATACACAACACGTCTATTGGCCGAGAGAGCTCTGTAAATGAACACTTTAAACTCCATTCTCTCAGGACAGGCTTTTTAGAATTAATTAATTAATTAATTTTTTTGAGAGAGAGGGAGCAGGAGCTGGGGGTAGGAGCAGAGGGAGAGAGAGAAGCAGACTCCCTACTGAGCAGGGAGCCGGATGTGGGGCTCGATCCCAGCACCCTGGGATCAAGGCCTGAGCCCAAGGCAGACCCTTAATTAACTGAGCCCCACAGGCGCCCCCTCTTAGGGCAGCCTTTATAGACTTCTTTTAACATCTGTTTGTAACTCTGGAATTGCTAATTGTGCGAAGAATGCTACAAAGTTGCTCACCATGAACTGGAATGGTAAAACCCATAAGCGTCTCATACTGAAAACCAAACAAAAGCAGCATTTTGGGAAGGAAGTATGTTGGGAGAAAGAAAACACTGACTGTGGAACCAGGGGAACCGGACTGGACCCTCGTTGGCCACCGATTCACTGTGTAAATTTAACCTTGGGGACTTGTGAGCTTCTTTCCGTGACTCTCCCCACCTATAAGGAAAAGATGATCTCTGGCCTGAATGCTTGTGTGATGTCAACACTCTTTGACCCATGATGTATCCAGAAACTAGGACAGGGACACTATTAGAATAAGAAAATACGAGGATTCTGAATATGAAAATATGTTTCAAAGCAAGTGGCATGCAAAGTAAATGGGATGTCTAAAGATACACGGGTTGTGAGTTCCTGTCAAAGAAAAGCAGTCCTATCTGAGGTAACTTAGCTTTAGATGGTGGATACTGGTCATGAAATTATGTGTCCTGTACTCTTTCATTGTTCCTCACTTCTCCAGACCCCCTACGTGTGAACTACTAAAACTCCTCCAGGGTATTAGTTCTCTCTTCACATGTTTTCTGACTTGGCATCAAGGGCAGGACACACATCCCAACATTTGTTAGAAGATTAAGAAACGTAGCAGGTCTACACATCTTAGAGTGTTAGGAGCCCTTTTGTAACTAGAGCGGGGCATCCTTATAGGAGCTTTAAAAATGAACTTCACATTGAAAGTGGCAGCAGGAGAGGAACTCCTGCTGAAGTCACTGCTAAACTGTGTGGAACATGTGTGCAAACATTGCCAATGATAAAAAACTCATAGCACGCGGCAACCAACACTGACATACGACCAGCTCCTGAATCTCAAAGATAACCCCAAATTGTAAGAAAGATGAAGATGAAATAGGAAAATTAGTCATGGTCTGCCCTCTGTCCTAACCCAGGGAACACTCGTGGTGCCTTCCAGAATCAACACCCAAACTATCTTGCTCTCAACCCTTACCAGTATCCCAGGACAAAACACAGGGCTATAAACACAGTCCCCATGATGAGACTTGCTTTTGTCCTGCAGGTTTATGCCCAACACATTCCTCACTCGAAGCCCGAGTGGTAGTTAAAATGATGAGGATAGGGGCGCCTGGGTGGCTCAGTCGTTAAGCATCTGCCTTTGGCTCAGGGTGTGATCCGAAAGTCCTGGGATTGAGCCCCACATCAGGCTCCTCCGCTGGGAGCCTGCTTCTTCCTCTCCCACTCCCTCTGCTTGTGTTCCCTCTCTCGCTGGCTCTCTCTCTCTCTGTCAAATAAATAAATAAATAAAATCTTAAAAAAAAAAATGGTGAGGATAATAATCACCACAACAGGGGCACCTGGGTGGCTCAGTCAGTTAAGCATCTGCCTCTGGCTCAGGTTGGGATCCCAGGGTCCTGGGATCGAGCCCCGCATTGAGCTCCTTACTCAGAGGGAGTCTGCTTGTCCCTCTCCCTCTGCCCTCTGCCACCCCACCCGACTTATGCTTGTGCTCTCTCTCTCAAATAAATGAATAAATAAAATCTTTAAAAAAAATAATCACAACAACAGCTCATCATGATTCAGATACTGTTGGCACTGATTTTATAGATGAGAAACCAAGCCCTGGTCCATCTACCCCCAAATTAGATATGAGGATAAAATACACTTTTTATCTTGTTAAAACCTCTTCATTGGCATGTCCCTGTTCCTAGAAGCCCACACTAGGAGATACAGCAATATAATACCTCATCTTTTCTAAAGCTGATTTTATGTGACCCATCATCCTTTTCCCCTTTCTTTCAAAACTACTTAAGAAAAAAAAAAATAGCCAGCTCTTGTTAACCTAAGCAGTTTTTGCAAGTCTCCGGTCATGCTGAACTTTCACTTTTTAAATGCTATTTCCAGAGATAACCTTTCTGTCTTTTCTCCTTGTCCTTGCTTTTGTATCCCTTTTACACATGATCTTTTAAAAGCTATAAACTTATTTATATCCCACTGCATTAGGAAACGGATGGCAGGTTACTGCTTAGAGATCTTAGACAATTTCATACTCAAGGAACCCAAAATATGCCTTGCCTAAGCCCTGGCAAGGTCTGACCTGAGCCAACCCAAATATATGGATGTTAGTGTTATTCTCACAGTTGTTTTTTTTTAAAGTTAGGCTCTGCCAGTTTGCTTAGTAATGGGTCACCTTCTCAAGCCACATAATTAATTTTTAAAAAATACACTTTATTTTTATGATAATTTTGGACTTATGGAAAAACTGAAAAAAATAATGGAGAGAATTCAGAGAATATACAAGTTCTATGCTGAGTTTCCCCTTATTAGCATCTTACATTAGTATAGTATAATTTGTCACAACTATTGAACCAGTAGTGATACAATATTACTTACTAAAGCCCAGCTTATCATTCATTTCTTTCAAATGGCTTCATTCATTTTCCGTATTGATTTCCTGTTTTCAATTTCAATGGTTACAGTTCTAAATTTTATTTTTTCCCGCTTGCTTTCATCTTAAATTGCTCTCTTTCTCTAGATTCCTAAAGTGGGAGCTTGGATTATTGACATTAGATCTTTCTTCCCTTCTAACATACACACTTAATACTATAAATTTCCCTTGAAGTTCTGCTGTCACTACATCCCCCAAATTTCACTAAGTTGTATTACCATTTCCATTCAGTGCAAAACATTTTAGTACCCCTTGAGACTTCCTCTTGGACCCATGAGTTATTTAAGAATGTGTTGCTTGATTTTCAAACATGAGGGGTTTTCTAGCTATCTTTCTGTTGTCTGTTTCTAGTTTAATTCCATCATGATCTGAGAACACTCTTTGTCTGATTTTTTAAAAAGATTTATTTATTTATTCTGGAGAAAGAGAGAGAGAAGAGGCATAGGGAAGAGGGAGAGGCAGAGAGAGACTTCTCCTCTGAGGACAGAGCCCTACGCAGGGCTTGATCCCAGTGTAGGATCCTGAGATCATGACCAGAGCTGAAATCAAGAGTTGGATGCCTAACTGAGCCACCCAGGGGGCCCTGATGTCTGTTTTTTAAAAAATGTATTCAGGTGTGTTCCATGGGCTGTCTCGGTATATATTTCATGAAGGCTTGAGAAGAATGTGTATTTTGCTGTTTTGGATGAAGAATTCTGTAACTGTCAATTAGATCCGGTTGATTGATGATGCTGTTCAAGTGAACTCCGACCTTACTGATCTTCTGCCTGCTTGAACTACCAGTTACTCAAAGAGAGGAGTGTTGAAGTCTCCAACTAGAATAGTGGATTTATCTATTTCTCCTTATTGTCCTATTCATTTTTGTATTTTGACACTGTGGCAAGGTGCATAAATGTTAAAGATTATTTTGTCTTCTTGGAGAGGACCATTATTTTTATGTAATGCCCTTCTTTATCCCTGAAATTTTTCCTTACCCTGAAGAGTCTATTTTGTCTGAAATTTATATAGCTATTCTGTCTTCTTAAAAATTAATGGTAGCATGATATATACCTTTCTCTATCCCTTTACTTTTAATCTGAGTCTTTCTATTTAAAGTGGGTTTCATATAGACAACATATAATTGAGTTTGGATTTTTAATCCATTTTGACAGTCTTTGTCTTTTAATTCATATATTTAAACCATTCTCACTTAAAATAACTATTGATATATTTGGATTAATATCTACCACGTGGGTAACTGTTTTCTATTTGTTGCCTTTGTTCTTTCTTCTTCCCCTCTTTTTCTGCCTCCTTTGTCTTTAATTGGGTATTTAATATGATTCCATTTTACCTCCTTTTTTAACATATCAGCTATGCTTCTAATTTTTAGTCATTGTTCTAGAGTTTGCAATATACATTTTTAAGCAATCTAAGTCAACCCTCAGAAAACATTATATTATACACAGTGCAGATACTTTGTAACAGTGTATCCAAAATCCTCCTTTTTATAAAAGATTTTATTCTACTTTCACTTATTTCTTCTCCAACAATCCTCCTTTCTTCATACAGATCTGAGTTTTTACATCTGTATCAGCTTCCTTCTCCTTGAAGAACTTCTTATATATTTCTTGTAGGACATGTCTGCTGGCAATAGATCCCCACAATTTTTGTTTGTCTGAGAAAGTCTTTATTTCCCTTTCATTTTTAAAGGATAATTTGTGGAATTTAGAATTCTAGTTTGGTGGGGTTTTTTCCTCTCTGTGCTTTTTTTCTTTTTTAAGATTTTATTTATTTATCTGAGAGAGAGAGAGAACACAAGCTGAGGGGAGAGGCAGAGGGAGAGGGAGAAGCAGACTCCCGGCAGCTCAGGGAGCCCTATGGAGCCTATGCAGGGCTTGATCTCAGGACTCTGAGATCATGACCTGGGCCGAAAGCAGACACTTAACTGACAGAGCCACGCAAATGCCCCTCCTCTCCATGCTTTAAATATTTCACTTTACTCTCTTCTTGCTTGCGTGTTTTCTGATGAGTTTTCTACTGTAATTCTCTATCTTTATTCTTCTATGTGTAAGGTTTTTTTTTTTTCATTCAAACTTATTTCAAGACTTTGTTTTTGGTTTTCTGCAGTTTGAATGTGATATGCCTTTGTATAGATTTTTTGGTAGTTATCTAGCTGGTGTTCTCTGAGCTTCCTAGATCTGTAGTTTTATGTCTCATTAATTTTGGAAAAGTCTCAGTTCTAATTACTTCCAATATTTCTCCTCCTTCATTCTCTTTATTCTCTAGAATTTTGGTATTCTAGTTATGTGCAGATTATGCTTTTTGAAATTATTCCACACGTGTTGGATGTTCTGTTCCATTTTATTCATTCTTTTTTCTTTTTGCATTTCAGTTTGGGAAGTTTCTACTGAAAAATCAAACTCACTGATTCTTTTCTTTGCTATATCCAGTCTACTAATAAACTCATCTAAAGCATTCTGCATTTCTGTTATAGGGCTTTGAATTCTAGCATTTGAGTTTAATTCTTTCCCAGAGTCTTTCTGCTTACAGTTCCCATCTGCTATTGCACATTGCCTACCTTTCCTGTTACAGCTCTTGCCATAGCAATCACAGTCATTTTAAATTCTGTCTGATCATGGGGCGCCTGGGTGGCACAGCGGTTAAGCGTCTGCCTTCGGCTCAGGGCGTGATCCCGGCGTTATGGGATCGAGCCCCACATCAGGCTCCTCTGCTGGGAGCCTGCTTCTTCCTCTCCCACTCCCCCTGACTGTGTTCCCTCCCTCGCTGGCTGTCTCTGTCTCTGTCAAATAAATAAAATCTTTAAAAAAAAAATTCTGTCTGATCATTTCAAACCTTGTGTCATATCTGAGTCTTGTTCTGATGCTTGTGTTGTCTTTTGGGCTTTGCTTCTTTTTTTGTTTTGTCTTTTGCCTTTTGCCTTTCAGCACATCTGGAAATTTTTCTGTTGAAGGTCAGACATGTGTCTGGTAATAAGGCTTTACAGTATGTTTTTATGTTAATTTGACTAAAGATTGGGCTTTGTTTAAAGTTTACTGTAACTATAGCTGCTGATGCCTTCAGATTCCTCTAGTGTCCTTGTTTTGTTTTGTTTACAATCTATTTATTTATTTGAGAGAGAGAGCGAGCACGTGCAGGTGACTGGGGGTGGGCAGAGGGAGAGGGAAAAAATCTCAAGCAGACTCTCCAGGAGCTAGGCTGGATCTCACGACCTTGAGATCATAACCTGAGCCAAAATCAAGAGTCAATGCTTAATAATCAACTGAACTACCCAGGTGTCTCATGCGTCCTTGTGTTTGTCTCCCCCGTTGACTCTGGGACTCCTTAAGAACTACTCTGTATTCTGCATCTTGCAGTTTTTTATTTTCTAAGAAAGGAATCAAAAGGAAATGCTAGGAATCAAAGACGGCGTGACAGCAGTCCGTTCTGATGACACTGGAGCGCTGTTGGTGTAGAGATAAACTGTGTGGAGGAGAGAAGCATTCTTTAATCTTTTGATGAAATCCCAGTGTTTCTGTGGATCTCTAAGCTTTGACCTTCACAAATGTTTCTTATCTTGCCCTCCTTAAGTGAGAAGTCTAGAGGTGGTTGGAGCGGCAGAGATGCCTTTCCCCAGTTGAGATGATGCTCTGGGGAAGTCTATTCCATTGAGGAGTTCTCCTTCACGACAGAGAATGCTCGGGGACTGTTTTACAATGGATATGCTTTCTCTCCACCCCAGAGTCAGAGGGGATCTTGCCAGTTCGGTCTCCCGGCCAGTGTATACAGCTCCACCCACTTCTGTTTGACTTGAGCAGGTATGGGCTGGGACTCTCGGGACTCAATTGCCTCGCCACATTCAGTGTAACTTTAACTCTCTGATGGATCCAAGTCATAGGTTTTCAGTTTGTTCCGCTGTTTTCTTCTTTTGAGCACAGGAGTGGCAACTTCCAAGCTCTTTACATGTTGGAACGGAAGCCAGGAGGTCTCTGGATATTTAATTTTAGTTTTTATATGCTAAATCCAAGAAGAAGATGCTGTGAAGGTGACATAATATTCCCACACTAATGATTTATTCCCAAGTGTAGGCAGAAATATTTTCAATTTGCTCTAGTACCGTATCCAAAAATAAGCATAAACACATCATATCAGAATGCACGGTTTTAGGCCACGTATTTCCTGGTGGCAGTCACTTGTTGATGTGACGGTCACATTTAGACTGCCATCACCACCCCAAATGCTGTAGTCTTTTTTCTTTCCTCTCTCTTCTTTCTGCTACGTCCAGTGTCAAGTATCATTTACTGAGGAAGTTTTGATGTATATGGTGACAGCTCTTAGAGCCATGAAATACTTTTATGTGTTTTGTTAAGCTTTTTCCTACTGTGATGGAAAACCTTATTGTTACATCTCTTGTTTCATTTTCTGTGAGCTTGGAAACTTAAACCTCTCTGCCCCCTTGCAAAACAGACGCTGGAATTTCAAGACTTGAAATAATTGGAACTGATACTGAGATGCAAACTTTACAAAAGCACCAGAAACACCCGGTAATTAAAGTAAACAATTTTTTGATGCATTTTTTTAATGGATGCAAACAAATCCATGATGAACAAAACATAGGAAGTTTTAAATAACATCAGGATCAGTATATTGTCTTGTCTAAAGATTGCAAATCCTTCACATGTGGGGCAAGTACAGAACCAACTCTTTATTTGCTCACAGAACAATTTTTATTTCATCTTATTTATTTATTTGAGACACAGCACGAGCGGGGGGAGGGGGCCAGAAGGAGAGAGAGAAGCAGACTCCCCGCTGAGCAGGGAGCCCGATGCAGGGCTCAATCCCAAGACCTGAGGTCATGACCCAAGCCAAAGGCAGACGTTTAACCGACTGAGCACCCAGGGGCCCCCTCACAGCACAATTGAAACAGGTCACAGCCTTTAAATAGACTTTATTCAAGGTTCGGGGGTTACAGAAAGTCATTTCAGGGCAAAAGACAAGCTGTTTTATTTTAGCTCTCAGTGGAGAGTCACCCTTACCAGATGACTTGTCCCAACGTGTGTGAAAATAGAGTATCTTAGCCTCCACTAGAGCACCATTGGGCTTGTCTCCTGACATCAGTGTCCCATCTTACCAGCAGGACACCCACACGACAGAACCAGACCCCACCCACTTCCCCCCTGAGTCTTCCTCTAGATTGGTCTAGATTCCGAGCCAATCTGACACTGAATTATCAGTTTTAACTTCCTCCTTTAGAAAAGGGGAAACGCTTCTTCCTGGGATAATGAATGGGAGACTATCCCTTGCCTACAGTGCTTAGGTTTGTCATAGGGCACCTGTAGGGAATTATGTCAGAACGCATGAGTACAACATTAGAGCATTTCTCCAAATAGTATGATTCTGTTTTAACAGCTCTCCAAGCAGTGGTTCAACAGCATAGTCTGGGCTGAATTCCATCTGGACTGTCTACTTCCCTCTTTGTGTGAGATGAAGATGGGGCTTCCCCGGGTTTCCACCAACATCAAGTCTCAGCTCTTGATCACTTATGAACAGTTTCTCAAATGACAGAAGCAACAAGACGCACACATGTCCCTAAAAATGAATAGCAAATCATAGGCATGTGCAGTTAAATTCAAGCAGAGAAACAGGATACACTCCTACAGGTGCTGCCCGGCCTTAATTCTGACCCCTCGTCCCTTCTCTCCCTTTGGTTATATTACACAGACCTTTCTTTTTCTTTTTTTTCCAAGATTTTATCTACTTATTTGTCAGAGAAAGAGAGAGCACAAGCAGGGGTAGGAATAGGTAGAAGGAGAAGCAGGCTCCCCACTGAGCAAAGAGGCCAATGCGGGGCTGATCCCAGAACCCTGAATCATAGCCTGAGCTGAAGGCAGACGCTTAATTGATTGAGTCACCCAGGCCTCCCTACGCAGACCTTTCTGCACCTTTAGGAGTTCTTTTCTGGTTTAAGGTATCTGCTTAATAAACAGAGAGCTAAATAATCCCTTCTGATGGCTTCCCCAGAATAGAGGCCTCAGGATATATTCAGACTTTCATTTCCTTCGAGGTTTCTATCAGTGTGATTAAGGTTTTGAAAATACCAAATTTTAGTTAGAGCACCATGTTACAATTACTTTGTTCTTTCTTTCTTTTTAAAGATTTTATTTACTTATTTATTTACTTGAGATAGAGAGAAAGCACAAGCAGGGGGAGTGGCAAGGCAGAGGGAAAGGGAGAAACAGGCTCCCCACTGAGCAGGGAGTCCAACTCGGGGCTGGATCTCAGGACCCTGAGATCATGACCTGAGCCAAAGGCAGACATTTAACAGACTGAGGCACCCAGGCACCCCTACTTTGTTCTTTCTTCTGGCAGATCAGCATCAGTCACTGATAACAATGTCAAGATTTCCCTGGTCCTAATAATAAGGACAAACCTATAAGATGCTTATAAAGTTGAATGTATTTAGTTTCAAGGATACTCCTTTATTCCTTGATTATTCTTCAATAATTATTCTTTCATTAATTAAGAAATGATTTAACAATCATTTATTCTTGATTTATTCTTTTTTTATTTTTATTTTTTTAGAGAGGGAGTGGGCGGGAGGGGCAGAGGAAGAGAGAGGGAGAGAAGCAGACTCCCCGCTGAGCGTGGAGCTTGCTGGGGGGGCTCCATCTCACCACCCTGAGATCATGACCTGCCCTGAAATTAAGAGTTGGATGCTTAACTGACTGAGCCATCCAAGCACTCCCATTTATTCTTTATTCTATTTTTCTGTTAATAAATTATTTCCTTTATTAAATTATAATAATAGCGAAGGGCAGCAGAATATGCCATCCCAAATATGTCACTTTGGCATACTGATTTTTTCAAATTAAAGTTACTTGAGAAATAGGCAGTTCGCAAAGGACACTCTGACCCTCCTTTGTCCCCCTGAGAGCAGGAAATAAATCTCCCATCTGAAAGGTACCCTCCCTGCGGCAGGAGAGTAGAAGGCACCCTTATCATCAGAGGCAGACTTCAGGACCGGGAAGTCTGTGTAAGCAAATTTTGTTACTTCACTAATCTACTACTCCAAGCCCAAACTCCCTTGTGCTGACAATTCTTCGGAAATATATTGGGGTTTTTTGTTGTTTTTGTTTGTTTCTTTGTTTGTTTTTGTCTAAAAGGACATCAACTTCCTGCTTTGGTTACTTCTTTAGTCTCACGTTTTTATGGGGTTCTCATATGTAAGAAAATTACATTTGTTTCTTTCCTGTGAAGCTGAAGCTGATGTGGATTTAATGATTAGGCCATCCAAAGAACCTAGAAATGAAGAAGGGAAAATGTTTCCTTCCCTACAATATCGTATGTTGGTGTTTTTAGACTCCTGACTTGGCAAAATAAAAAGTCTGAAACCATGTGTCATCCACCTGGGATAATTGGTTTGTGGGTTTGTTTTCATTGTTTGCTGTGGGCTGAATTGTGTCCCCCTCCCCAATTCATATGCCGAAATCCTAGCTTCCCCAGGACCTCGAAATAACCATATTTGGAAACAAGGTCTTTAAGTAGGTAACTGAGTCCTTAAAGTGAACCCTAACCCAGTGTGACTGGTGACCTTCTGAAGAGAATATTAGGGCACAGACGGGCATACACATAGAAGAAAGGCCATGTGAAGACACAGACAAGACAGCCATCCAGAAGCCCAGGAGAGAGAGTCCTCACAAGAAACCAACCCTGGTGACACCATGATCTTGGACTTTCAGACTCCAGAACTGTAAGAAAATACGTTTCTGTTGTTTACACCACCCCATCTATGGTACTTCATTGAGTCAGCCCCAGCAAAATAAGATATTATTGTTGGTATTGTTTTTGTAATTTTACCCTTCCACGAAATCTCAAAATCTTAGGAATTTTGTTTCAATTTATTATGGGGCAGTTTATTATTGGGGTCACAAATGCTTCTTTCATACCTCCTAGCACAATGCAGACATTTAATCAATATTTGTTGAAACCTAGAGATACAGAAGAAATTGCCACAAAGATCACTGGGAAATTCTAGATCAAGAAAATGCTTCAACACAGTCCCAACAGACAAATTGGCAACTGCCTGACTGTTAATACCAAAGCCAAACTTGAAAAACAAGATTCATTTTGACAGAATTTGCTTTACAAGGACCATTTTTCTTTTTAGATTTTATTCTGTGAACAGGGATCATCATTTCCTCTCTTTTTCCTATTCTCCATTTCACCCTTGTCATTATTACTGCCCCTCTCCAGGAGATTTTTCTCTCCACCTCATCCACTCCATGAAGTTACTTCAGAGGCACTTTCTAGGAACCAACAGCATGTTCCTAGGAATCCCATTCAAGGTCCACTTCTTAGAGGAGGCAGTTAGTTAGGTTCTAACAGGACACCCAGGGGCCAGCAAAGGGGAAGTCATGGGCAGCTATCAGGGAGAGTCAGAGGCCTGTCCTGGCAGTGTTCCCCAAGAGGCCGATCAAACCAAATGGGCCCAAGATGGCGGGTGCCAAGACATGAAATCCCTGACCAAATAAGGAAGAAAAGGCAGGAAACTCTGCTTCCAAGAAATTCCTACTCCAAGGAATGAATATTTCACTTCTAGTTAACAACCGATAATAGAAGACAGAAACCCAAACCCCAGGGTGCACAGCTCACTCACTTGTTTTCCTGTTTTTGAAATACCTGTGAGAGCTCTAAGAGACTGATTTCCTCCCATTTCTCCATCTTGGGCCTGAGTGCCTTCCATGGAAATCCCTGCCTCTGGCCTGACCCTGAGCACCATGACTTTACCAACAGAGAGCCTCAGCATCCAAAGCTGTGGGTGACAAGGAAGGGCCGCAAGATCCTGATTTTCTCCAGCAGAATTCCAAATACATGTTACCTCCATGCTCATCATTATTACTGATTCATAGATGCAGAACAGGAAAAGCAATTCTTAGCTGACGTGTTTAGTTCTCACTTTAGCATCTCACAGTCTTGTCTTGAATTTCCTTCAACTTTGCAAAACTCTTTTTTCTTCACTGGGGGGCATCCAGTGTCTTGATATGGAACATGGAATCTTAAACAGGTTAGGTCTCCTACTTTCCAGAGGAAAGAAAACAAAACAACCAAAAAATTGAAAAATGCCACACACACAAGAATATCTATTCTTTAAAACAAGGTAAAAACACAAGTTATTATTGTCTTAATTGGAAAAATCACCTTCCACATTAAGTGTGACAACAGAAAATGGTCTAAAACGACAATCTCCTTGAAAATCATGGTCCCGTCAAGGCGGGTTTCGTAACAGAAAACATTTGTGTAACCTCAGCGCGAGCACTTCCCACTTGTGAATATCACAGCGTGCTCCGTGAGGAGTGTTAATGACCACATCTGTCTGCCTCCCTGCACAGCTGAACGATATCTGAAAACAGATCTGCTTTTCCCATTTCAGAAAAAGACCCAGTGAATGCTCACTGATGAACAGTGTTGGGTTATGTAAGTTCCTTTACCTTGCCTCTTAAACTAACACCCAAAGATTCAGGAGTCACTGAACACCTGCTGGAACTCAAGGACATACTGTTTACTTTGGAGCTATAAAGTGCAGGGGCAGACATTTTTATCCCAGCTTCTGTTCCTTTTCAGACACTTGGAATCATTACCACTCCTTTTGATAAACAAGGCTGTCCTTGCTTCTGACTTCCTCGGTTATCTGTCCTGACTGCCTACGGGGGAGGGAGACACTACACCAGCCTCTCGCCAGAAATGTAGCCTTAAGGGGTCCATTTACTTCTTTCTAAAGAGCATAGAAACTGCAATAAAGGCTATAATCTGCTACCTCCATACCTCACAGCAGTTCCAAGCCGGGCAAGATTTACCTGCTATGTCATTGCAAAGAGAAGCAGTTTCAGCAGTTTCCAAACTCTTTACAGATTTGTTGGTTGCTTGCTGACTCAGATAAGATCAGACAAATGCGTTCACTCGGCCACTCTGATTCCAAGAACTGAATTCTGATGTTTTGTCCTGTTCCCCATCTTCATTTTAGCAGCACCCCCCAAAATAGATGCTTCCTCTTGATTCAGCCGTATTATTAGATTTGTAATCTCCCCTCTCTACTGCTTTTATACCAGATGTTCGCGATACCTTTGCCATAGTGACATCAACTGGAAAGAGTGGGAACTGGAACCTCGAAGCATCACAGAAACCCCCAATTTCATATTTTTCAATATCATTCGTAAATTTCAATATTATTTTTCAATATTATAGAATATTATTATTTCAATATTATTCAATATCCAAATAATCCCCATGTAAGTACCACAAAAATAATCCCAGCTGGATTTGTAAAAAGGACCTTTCAAATGTCAATATAAATAATAAAAATATTTTTTATTATTATAAAAATGACCACGAGAGCTAACTAGTCCATATTTTTTCTCGTACTTTGGCAAACATGCTAGCAACAATGAGATGAGAGATTCTTAAGCTGACCCTCATATTTTTTAATTTTTTTTTAAGATTTTATTTATTTATTTGTCAGAGAGAGAGAGAGTACAAGCAGGGGCAGAGGCAGAGGGAGAAGCAGGCTCCCCATTGAGCAAGGAGCCTGACGCGGGGCTGATCCCAGGACCCTGGCATCGTGACCTGAGCCAAAGGCAGATGCTTAACCGACTGAGCCACCCAGGAGCCCCTGACCCTCACGTTTTTAAAAAGTAGACTTCTAAATAAATAAATCATACAAATTAGTAGGCAATTAATACTTTAGGGTAACGTTATTGAAATAGTCATTTATTAGGCAAATACATATTTTGAAATCGGTTTATATATAAGGTATCGACAATGCAAGAGAGCTGCAAATATGCATGAATCTTGGGTGTTCTCTGTCTTTTGGGAATTTACAACACAACTAGAGAAAGCCATTTAGAACACAACCGGAGAAAACCCATAAAATATAGGGTGTGTTAAGTGCCATAAAAGAATGCTTAAAGAATTTAAAAGAAAATCAGTTAACATTTTAGTTGGAATTTGAAGGTTAGGTTTTTTTCTTTTTTTTGATCATGCCACCAAGCAATGCTTTACTAAATTTAATTTCCGTAGGTAACCTTCAACTTCATCCTGGAACGAGGCTTACTTTCAAAGCTGTATCATCTGGGACCAAGGCAGCCTTGAGTCTCGAGTCTTCTGAGAACTCTACTCTGTGTCTCGTGAGTTGCACGAATTGCACCTCTATGGCTGGTAGAAGCACAATCCTCACTGGCCCTCTGTGAGCTCTGAAGGTTGTTCTCTGTGCTCCTATCAGGTTGCTCCGTCCTCAGCTGTGGGGACTTCCCACATAGGAGACCAGAGCTCAGCTGAAGAGCCCTGGGGACCCCTGCAGGTGTCTCCCGCTCTGCTCTCTCAGTGCAGCCCTGTTCTCTCTGGGGTGGTGTTCTGTCTCAGCTTCCCAGTCGTGTCCCTCTGGGTTCCCGTGCCCCGCCCCGAGCTGTGTGCTGGGCTCTCAGCCCGAGCAGTGAACTGGGCAATCCTCCGGCTTACCTCCTTTGTTTCCTCCTCTTAGGATCCTGGTCCTGTGAGGCTCCTGGGTGGCTCAGGTTGTGATCCCAGGGTCCTGAGATCGAGCCCCGTATCGGGGCTCCCTGCTCAGCAGGGGAGCCTGCTTCTCCCTCTCCCTCTGCTGCTTCCCCTGTTTGTGCTCTCTGTGTCAAATAAAATCTAAAAAACAAAAAAACAAAAACAAAACCAAAAAACAAAGGATCCTGGTCCAGTGCTGCCTGATGTCCAATGTCTGAAAAATGTGTCACATTTCTCCCCCTGCTTTTACATTTGTTTAAGAAGGTATGATAAATCCAGTCCCTGTGTCTTAGTCCATTCAGGTGGCTGTAAGAACGTACCACAGACTGGGTGGCTTACAAACAACAGAAACTTATTCTTGAAGTTCTGGAGGCTGGAAGTCCGAGACCAGAGTGCTGGCATGGTCAGGACAGGGCCCCCTTCCCCGTGACTTCAGCTGGTGGAAGGGGCCAGCGAGCTCTCTTGGCCCCAATACAGGCATTAATCTCACTCACGGGGGCCCCTCCCTCATGACCTACTCCACTTGCGCCTCCTACTCCCATCACCTTGGGCAGGATTTCAACACACGAATCTTGGGGAGGACACAAACATTCAGACCATAGCACCCCTTACTCCATCTTGACCATGTTTGAAAGTGTGACTAAAGTGATATATTTTTATTGTAGAAAGTTTGGAATATACACGTTTTTAAAAGTCATAGTTCTATCGCCTTGAGATAAAAAATGTTTATATTTACTGAATTACTTTCCATATAAACAAACGTTCATATTAGTGAATTACTTTCCAATTCTTCAACAGTCATCCACAGATGTACATCCATAAATGTATACACATGCAAACACAATGTCAGCTGGGAAACTTTCCACTCCTGAAGATCCAGGTATGTTTCTTCGTTAGTTGCCTCCAAATCCACCCAATCAGTGCATTTGTACTTGAGGCGGAGACCGTGCAGGTGCACACGGGGACCGTGCAGGGGCACGCAGGGGACAGAGAGGGCTATGTCCTGTAGCAATGCCGGCATCTGAAGTCGCACGTTTGGTATTCATCTTGCTAAGAGATTCTGCAACTCAGCCTTCACGGACACCGTGCTCAGCTTTCCCTTCTCTCTTATTTTCTGGGTCAATGACAGAATTTTATCTGCTTATACAGAACACTTCTGCTATCCTCAAAACCCACCTTTAGGCTCTGTTCTAGGCTTTCTTTAAAGTGCCCGAAGTCATGAAGATTGTGAAGAGAGTAAAAGGGTCTGATGAGGAACAGTCTCCATGTTTCTTAAAAGTTAGCTGTGGTGGGGGCGCCTGGGTGGCTCAGTCGATAAAGTGCCCAACTCTTGATTTTGGCTCAGGTCATGATTTCAGGATCGTGGGATCGAGCCCCGCCTCGGGCTCCACATTAGCTGTGGTATAAGCATCACACACACATAAATACATGTAATTGACACATACAGCTGACCCTTGAACACCATGGGTTTGAACTTCGTGGGTTCACTTAGAAGTGGATTTTTTTTTGAGAAATACAGTGCAGTGTTGTAAATGTATTTTCTCTTCCTTATGACTTTCTCAGTAACATCTTTTCTTCAGCTTACTTTGTTGTAAGAATACAGTCTACAATACATATACAATTGATGTGCTAATTTACGTTATCGGTAAGATTTCTGGTCAATAGTAAGCTATTAGTAAATATTTGAGTAGTCAAAAGTTACATGGGGATTTTCGAATGTGCAGGGGGTTGGCAGCCCTAAGCCCTGCATTTTTCAGGGGTCAACTGTATAGATACAGACATACATATACCTCAAAGTGAAATATTTGAGTAGTAGGTCATAACCTGTTTTATCCCCCTTGATAAAATGTTCTTTATATGTTCTGTCATTTAATATGTAGCAACATTTTAAAAAGTTGTTTAGGGGCACTTGGGTGGCTCAGTCGGTTAAGCATCCAACGCTTGGTTTCGGCTCAGGTCATGATCTCAGGGTCATGGGGTTGAGCCCAGTGTTTGGGTTCCATGCTCAGCAGGGAGTCCGCTTGAGATTCTCTCCCTCTGCCCCTCCCCCACCCCTCAAATAAAGAAATAAATCTTTAAAAATTATTTTAATTATGTGTAACATTATATTAATTTAATCTTTAAAAATCTTTAAATCTAATATTAATTTAATCTTTAAAAATCTTTAAATCTTTAAAGATTTAAAAATCTAAGATCTAAAAATCTTTAATCTTTAAAAATTATTTTAATTATGTGTAACATTATATTAATTTCAGGTGTACAACATGATTAAATATTTGTATATATTGCAAAATAATCACAATAAGTCGAGTTAGCATCTGTCCCCACACGTAGTTAGAAATTTTTTTTCTTTCTTATGATAAGAACTTTTCAGATCTACTCTGTTAACAATTTTCAGATATGCAACACACTATTAACTATAGTCGCCAACACTGTTATATCGCTATGACTTATTTGTTTTATAACTCACAATTTGTACCTTTCGACCCCCTTCACCAGTTTGACCACCCCTCACCCCCTGCCTCTGGCAACCACCAACCTGTATCTATGAGGTCGGATTTTTAGGTTTTTTGCTTTTGTTTTGTTGTTTTTAAACTTTTATTTTTTTAATTTTTTCAGATTCCTCATAAAAGTGAGATCGTATGGTATTTGTCTTCATTTTTATTATACTGAATTTTTATGGGTTTGCATAATGCATGTAAACAATACCCTTCTGAGAAATGTGGGTTATTTATAACTACTTACAACTATAAAAAGCACTGTAATAAATATTTGAAATTAAACAACATATTTTAAAACTGCCAAGGCTGTAAAGAAGAAATCATAAGAGAACTAAGAACATATTTGAGCAGAATTACATGACAATATAATGTTCTAAAATTTGTGTGATGCAGATAAAGCTGTCTTTAGGAGAAATGTATAGCTTTAAGTATTTATAGTAAGAAATAATTAGTGTGTAAAATCAGCAGACATAAGTTTCCACTTTAAGAAGCCAAAAAAGTATGATCATATTAAATCCAGACAAGAAGGAAAGCAATAAAGAGTATATAATAATGTGGTAGAAAATAAACAGTAGAGAAAATTAGTCAAGCAAAAAATTAATTCTTTGATAAGATTAATAAAATTAAATCTCTAACAAGACCAATCAAGAAAAAAGAGACAAGCCCAGATTATCAATATCAAGAATGCAAACAAGGTATCACCATAGATTATATAGACATTCAAAGAAAAATACCAACTTTATGCCAACAAATTTGACAACTTGGATGAAATGGACCAATTTCTTGAAGAAAAAAAACAGCTTATCCTAACTGACTCAAGATGAAATTTAAAAATCTTAATTTTCCTGTGCCTGTTTAAGAAAATTGAATTTGCTACCAAAAATGTCTTTTCACTTCAACCATAAAAAAGAATGAAATCTTGCCAGTTGCAACAACATGGATGGAGCTAGAAAGCATTATGCTAAGCAAAATAAGTCAGTCAGAGAAAGACAAATATCATATGATTTCACCCATATGTGAAATTGATTGGGCTAGGCCGGTGATGGGTATTAAGGAGGGCACGTATTGCATGGAGCACTGGGTGTTATATGCAAACAATGAATCATGGAACACTACATCAAGAACTAATGATGTACTGTATGGGGACTAGCATAACATAATAAAAATTAAAAAAAAAAGAAAAGAAACAAAACAGATGAACAAAGGGAAAAAAAAAGAGAGAGAGAGAGACAAACCAAAAAACCAACACTTAACTGTAGAGAACAAACTGATGGGTTATCTCAGGGGAGGAGAATGGGGGTGGGTGTAATAGGTGATGGGGATTAAAGAGTACGCTTCTGATGAACAATGAGTAACGTATAGTATTGTTGAATCATTATAACCTACACCTAAAACTAATATAACACTGTATGTTAACTGTATTAGAATTAAAATAAACATAATAAAAAAGTTTTTTAAATGTCTTTTCACAAAGAACATTCCAGGGCTAGATGGTTTCACTGGTGAATTCTATCAAATTTTAAGGAAGAAATAATACCAATATTATCCAGAATTTAGGGAAGAAGAAAATACTTTCAACTTATTTTATGGGGTCAGTATAAAACTGATACCAAAGTCTGACAAGAAAAGAATATTACAGGCGAATATCCTTATAATTATAGGCCAAAAAAAAAAAAAAACCCTCAACAAAATACTAGTAAATTTAATACAGCATTATATCAAAATGATGTTATATCAGGACGAAGTGGGAAAGCCAGGTTGGTTTAACATTCAAAAATTACTCAGTCTATTTTACCATATTAGAAAAGGCTCTTCCAGAAATCCACATTGAGGGTTATGAGCCTGGACAGTGGGGCTGGTAGTAGAGGAGGGCAGGAGAGGGAATGGATTTGTGATAGGTATCAGTGGTAGAATATTTACTGATAGATTGGATGTAAGGATGAGAAAAATAGAGAAGCAAGGAAAATTTTTAAGTCTTTTCTTTTGAGCAATTGGGTGGATAGGGGTGCTATGTACTAAGAAGGGAAAACTGACAAGAGCAGAAGTGAGTTGGAAAATTAAAACTATCCTTTTTTTGACATATTTAGATTGAAATGTCTTATTACACATTCTTGTAAGCAGTGGAAGATATTATTCTTGGATTCTGGGAGAGGTCAAGGGTAGATATTAAAATCTGCTATCACATGGATGGCTTGTCAAGTTATTGTCACCTAATGCGAGGTTGGAAGAAGGGAGTGGGTCCAGAACTGAGTCCAGAGAGTAAGCACAGGTCAGGTAGGAAGATGAGGTGGGTGTAAGTCCCATGAAAGTGTGTTTGAGAAAGAGAGAATGGCCAATTTGGGACGATAAAGAATGATAAGATTTTTGACAGGCGGAGAAGTAGAAGGAAAAGGAAAGATAAAAAGAAAAAAGTATGTCAATTGGAACGGGGGAAGAAATACAGCCCTTAGTCACGCTCCATCCCAAAAGGAGACGCTAGAGTGATCTGGCTATCAGCTTTTGGGGAAAGGAGAAAATATAGGAAGATTTACTCCAGGAAACCAGTATTGCCTGTCTGGAGTAAAGATTTCCAAAGCACAACATTAACTCCTTCAGATGTCTAGGATGCTATTTAATAAGCTGAAGATAATCATGGGCTTTCAGAAGGAGTACCCCCAGCTTCCACGGTGTATCTGATTTACTCTGAATAGGTCCCACAGGGTAATACCAGTTCAACAATTTTTCATCCGAGAGAGAACACTCAGGATCATTCTGTTTCAAGGATACTGCCAATGACTTGAGAACCAGATAGCCAAAGGACATTCTGATGTCTTCACAGATGACGTGAAAATGTAGAAAATAAGCTTACTTTGATTTATCTTTGCAAAGGTATGTGGCATTATTTATTCCTCAATAGGGATGAGATGAGCTAATTTTTACACAAGAAGTAAACGGGAGAGAATTTTTTTTCCTAGCGGTATGGAAGTTTATCAAATACGTATCATGGACTATTTCAGCCCTAAATCCTCGCAGCTGGAAGATTTCACCTCTGAAAGCTTTCTGACTTCCTGCTTGCTAAATTCTTCTGAAGCTTATGGCTCTCAGAGTTCAGTGCTTTGCTTTGGGACTGAGAATTTGACAAGAACTTGTCATTAGAATTCTGCTTGACAGCTGCTTTTCCCCAGCTTGTGGAACAAGAAAGGTTAAGATGAATTTTGAGTCACCGAATAATATCTTAGCAGGAGGGTAATCCTGCCATTTCTGGAACTCTGCACCAAAAATTGTGACTTAAAAAATACAATACCACAGATTGTCTAATCCCCTTCAAACCGAAACCAGTGATATCAGTCAAGATGTTTTCATAAGGAGATGTGGGAACAATCAATACAACAACCTAAATTTTCTATTTAGGAGAAAATATTTGAATGCAGAATAGTTTCTGCAAAGTTCCTTCTAAGGTTGATTTTAAAAGGCATATAAAAGTCAAATATATTTTTTAAAAAAGAATTAAGCATTAAAGTGGTGAAATGCTGTTTTCCTGTGATTGCTGTTATCCAAATATGAATCCCTTCACTGAGCCTGGTCCACATCTTAACATGCTTCTTTAAAAAAGAAAGAGAGAGAGAGAGAAAGAAAGAAAGAAACAAAGAAAGAAAGAAAGAAAGAAAAAGAAAGAAAATTTCTTCTCAAATTTTGTGTCTTATGTCAGAAAGATAAGGGATTTTTTTCTAAGATTTTATTTATTTATTTTAGGGAGAGAGAGAGCGCAGGGGGCGGAGTGGAGGGAGAGGGACAAGCAGACTCCTCGCTGAACGCAGAGCCCAACACAGGGCTGGAGCCCCACAACCCTGACATCATGATCCAAGCCAAAATCAAGAGTTGGCTGTCCGAGTGACTGAGCCGCCCAGGCCCCCCATCTTAAATGGATTTTTTTAAATCAACAAGTAGACATAATTTCCCTATCAGATAGATAAGCACGTGATCAATAAGATTATTTCTGATAGGGGCGCCTGGGTGGTTCAGTGGTTAAGCATCTGCCTTCGGCTCAGGGCGTGATCCCAAGTCCCTGGGATCGAGCTCCGCATCGGGCTCCATGCTCTGCTGGGAGCCTGCTTCTTCCTCTCCCACTCCCCCTGTTTGCGTTCCCGCTCTCACTGGCTGTCTCTCTCTCTGTCAAATAAATAAATAAAATCTTTTTTAAAAAAATGATTATTTCTGGGGCGCCTGGGTGGCAGAGCGGTTAAGCGTCTGCCTTCGGCTCAGGGCGTGATCCCGGCGTTGTGGGATCGAGCCCCACATCAGGCTCCTCCGCTATGAGCCTGCTTCTTCCTCTCCCACTCCCCCTGCTTGTGTTCCCTCTCTCGCTGGCTGTCTCTATCTCTGTCTTATAAATAAATAAAAAATCTTTAAAAAAAAAATAAATAAAAAATAAAAAATAAAAAAAAGATTATTTCTGATATTTTCAATTTCTCTTTTATCTATTTCCTGATGCTGTCTTGATGCTACCAATAATGGGTTTCAGCAGATCCAAGCCTCAATGGAATATAACCTAAACAACCACAGGAAAAAAGCAGTTTTCTAGTATAATAATTTTTCTTGATCTATAAATAAAGTATGTGATCTAAGAGGCCATTCACTGTGTATTTTGAGGACCGGGGTCTTAAGCAAAGCATTTCTTATACATTGCAGTCTATTTCATACCGTTCTTCTCTCATTTATGCCTGCATTTATGTCCCAATTTTCCATTCAGTGAAAGACGAACCTCCCACACATTACTGCCTGTAACTTCCAGTCCCCTTGCTCTCCACCAGCGCCAACCCCCTTCCCCATCACACAAATACTAGAAGGAGGGAAACCAGAAATTTTTATATCAAATGAAAAGGTCCTAGATTAGGGGCGCCTGGGTGGCACAGCGGTTAAGCGTCTGCCTCCGGCTCAGGGTGTGATCCCGGCGTTGTGGAATCAAACCCCACATCGGGCTCCTCTGCTATGAGCCTGCTTCTTCCTCTCCCACTCCCCCTGCTTGTGTTCCCTCTCTCGCTGGCTGTCTCTATCTCTGTCAAATAAATAAATAAAATCTTTAAAAAAAAAAAAAAGAAAAAAGAAAAGGTCCTAGATTAGAAGTCACGAGACCCAGTTCTCACCCTCACCCTGCCCCTTGCATTCAATGTAACCCTCATCGAATCACTTAACCTCTCCTGACATTTATTTCTCCATTTTAAAGGAATGGAAATCAAATAATGAAGTATAATTTGTGACCTATTACACTGTAAGGATTTAAGTGTCTGATTATTTGTAGTGTTGGACAACATGTGTAGAAAGAGACAGTCTCATCCCTTGTTCATGGCGGTGTAAATTAATTCAACCCTTTGGTGTGCAATTTTGCAGTAGGTGGTCAGAGAGGGAAGAGGAAGGGGGCAGGAGTGGGAGGGTCATGTAAGGGGAGCATATTGGTTTTGTATTGTTGTGTAACAAATTACCACAAGCTCAGGGGCTCAAAACACGCACATGCCTTGCCTTCCATGGTAACCTGAGTCCTCTGCTCAGGTCTGTAAGGCCGAAATCTAGCTGCTGGCCAGCTGTATCTTCATCTGGAGTCTTGATTAGGAGAAAAAAACCAAACCAAACCAAAACCAAAACACTTCTAAGATCCCTTGGGTTGTTGGCAAGCTTCATTTCCTTGCAGTAGTAGGACTGAAGTCCTACTGTCTTGCTGGTTGTTGGCTGGAAACCCTTCACCCTTCCCAGAGGCAGATCCGTGTCCCCAAGGCCTTCTTTATAGGCTTTGTCACACTTCCAGTCTCTCTGACTTCAGGAAAGACCCCGTCTCTTTGAAGGACTCACCTGATTATATCAGGTCTCCTGGATAATCTCCATTTTGATTAGCTCAAAATTAACGGATTAATAACCTGAGTGTGGGAGTGATGACCCATCATAGTCACAGGCTTGGCCAACCGTCGGGGGGAGGGGATTGCACGGGGCACGGACACTCCTGGGGCCAAGTGAGCATTCGGTGGACCAGAGGGAGGCAAGAGGTCGAGTCTTTAAGGCTGACAGAAGAGAGGGGGATTGGGAATGCCAGCGGGGTGGAGAAGCACTTTGCCAAGGAGAATGAGAGCAGTGGATCTTTCCTCACAGATACTTCTCATCGCCCTTTACCCAATAAAATATCAGAGTCCATGCCACACCCAAATAACCCTTGTCTCCACCACAGAGTGTCTACCCTGTTTTGCTATCTACCCCTACCAGCTGGGTTAACAATCAAAATATGTTTTGATACTGATCAAGAAGACATTAAATCTATTATTGACTGTTTCCCTCTGTGGTCATCCTCAGAGCCTCACCTCCCCCCAGCCCAGGACATCAGAGCCACCACCAGGAGCTGGGAATGACCTGGCAATCTCTTCTCCTAATATCCAGCTAGCCTGGGAATCAGAAGGGAGAGAGGAAAATGTCTGCACAGATATCTGATAAAGCACAGTATTGTCCAAAACTGAATAGATTTTACTCAATATTTAGGGAGAAAAGTTGATAGAAATTTAGAAAATGCTAAGAGAAAACACAGAAAGCCATAATTAATAAAGTGTAGTAATATAAAATGCAGCCTAATGAATTTCAAAAACTTTGTGAAAGAGCAAAGTGCTAGATTTTGTAGAACTCGATGTTTTTTAGGTCACAGTTAAGCTGTAAATGTATTCCTGGTGTAATAGGATTAACAACACTGCGCATAACAAATCACAAGGAATATAATCACCAATAAAAGCTCCTTTTTAACTCCAATTGCCATGGGATATGTCATATGTAAGTACAGTCAATATCCCTCACAGAAATAACCACTGTCAGTCCGCCATGTTTTCTAAGGTACTCCTCAGCCAGGGTGTCAGTAGATTTCTCCTGCTCTTTTCTCTTGCTCTTGCTCTGTTCACTAAGGTTTTAAAATGCAGTAGAGGGGCGCCTGGGTGGCTCAGTCCATTAAGTGTCTGCCTTCAGCTCAGGTCATGATCCTGGAGTCACGGGATCGAGCCCCGAGTTGGGATCCCTGCTCAGTGGGGAGTCTGCTTCTCCCTCTGTCCCTCTCCTCCGCTTGTGCTCTCTCTCTGTCTCTCTCAAATACATAAAATCTTTTTTAAAAATATGTTATCTTGGGGTACTTTGTGTCTATTGTTTCTTTTGAAATAGTTGCCAGCTTGTATACACATTTTATGGAGTTGCTCTTTCCATTCGTGAAATAGTTTTCAGGACACGACTCCTCTATAATTTGAGGTTTAAGGATAGCCTCTGTTCCTCTCTGCTATTTAAGAATTAGGAATGCGTCCCTTTTTCATTATTTATCTATTTTTTGAGCAAACTATATAACACACCACATGCAGCTTTTCTGAGCAAATGATGTATAAAATACTGCAAAGAATTACATTTGTCCCATTTTTATTTATGCAACCTTTCCAGAAACCTATCAGTTGCATAAAGAAAGTATTTTTCCTTTGGTGAAGAGAAATTAGGATTCTTCCCCTAGTGACATACTCTTCAAACAGTCATATGCTTTTGTAGATGACATTAACTACATCTGAAATATTTGTTTTGAAAAAGCCTTTCTGTGATAGTGTTTTTTCAAGTTCCTATATTACGGAAAATTTCACATATATAATAGAGAGAATAGTGTATATAATGAAATTCCATGCCTCCATCATCCAGCTTCAACCGTTTCTACACATGGCTCTTTTTAAATTTTTCATCTACAGTTCACCCGCTGACATATTTTTTTAATTTTTAAATTTTTATTTAAAGAGAGAGAGAGAGAGCGTGCAAGAGTGGGAGTGGGGGGGGAGACAAGAAGAAGAGTGGAGAGAGAATCCCAAGCAGGCTCCACACCCAGTGTGGAGCTGGACACAGGACTCCATCCCATGACCCTGAGACCATGACCTGAGCCAAAATCAAGCATCAGCCACCCAGACCTTCACCCACTGAAATATTTTTAAGTAAATACTAGATAACGCGTTATTTCATCTCTAAATACTTCAGTATACATTTTTAAGAAATAAAGATCCATTCATCCCTTACTACTTCCCCCCCATCCATCCTTTCTTCCTCTTTTTATCCCTCCCTATAACCACAAAACTATGATCACACCTTAAACAATTAACGGCAATCCATAATATTTAAAAATATCCAGTGTTCAAATTTCCCTGATTGCCTCAATTTCTTTTATAGTTTATTTGTTGAAATTAGGATCCAAACAAACACACACATTTCATTTGGTTGATTAAAAAAGATATATGTCAATTATATATGTCAATATATATGTCAATTAATATATGTCTTAATATATGTCAATTATACCTCAATGAAAAAAACCTCTTAAATCTCTTTCCATCTATACATCGTCCTTTTTTCCTTAAAATTAATTCTTGCTTTGCTTGTATCTGTGTTGTCTTCATTTGTATTTTGCTAATTGTATCCATGTAATGACAATTTCTCTGTTTCATATGGTTCCTAAAAAGTGGGACTTACCTCTGGGGGTTTCATCAAATTCAGGTTTACTTTACTTTTTTCAAGAACAGTCCTATCAGGGGGCACATATCTGGTTGTCTCTTTTTGTGTGATATTAAGATTGATTGGTGCTTCAGGTATTGTCCTTTAGCAAATGCCTCACCAACTTTTCACTTAATGTTTTTCGCATCTGTTGGTGATGATTGCCTAGGTCCATTCTCTTACTAAGGGCTGCATAAAAGTATTTTATAAAACATCATTGACTTTTGGGGGGAGCAGGAAGAAGTACAGGGGGAGAGAGAGAGACAATCTTAAGTAGATTACACACCCAGCATGGAGCCCGACACAGGGCTTGATCTTACAACCCTGAGATCATGACCTGAGCCAAAATCAAGAGTCAGAAGCTCAACTGACTGAGCCACCCAAGTGCCTCTAGAACATCATTGACTTAAATGAATTTAGAGATGAGTGGACCTCTAAAAATTTTAGTGTTAAGTCTCTCACTTTGGATAAGACAGCTAAAAGCCAGGAGAAATGAGAAAGGTACTCGGTGTTTACAATTCCTCTTTGATAGGGGCGCCTGGGTGGCACAGCGGTTAAGCATCTGCCTTCGGCTCAGGGCGTGATCCCGGTGTTATGGGATCGAGTCCCACGTCAGGGTCCTCTGCTGTGAGCCTGCTTCTTCCTCTCCCACTCCCCCTGCTTGTGTTCCCTCTCTCGCTGGCTGTCTCTATCTCTGTCAAATAAATAAATAAAATCTTAAAAAAACAAAACAAAAAAAAAACAATTCCTCTTTGATAGAAGTATTAAACACATCTGCCTTTCACTGACTAAAGATGTGACAGGAAAATACTGTTGTGACACGCTCCTCAGTGAAAAGCATCAGCACTGGCTTCAAGTCTAGCTTGGCTCTATACGAGTGACCTTGATCAGCTTGTCTGACCACTCTGCTTCAGTTTCTTCATCTGTAAAATGGGTAACATTCCTCTCTAATTCAGTGGGTCTGGAGAAATAAACGAGAATGCAAACAAAGGGCTTGGGACAGCTAAGTGATCAGAATTAGCCATCATTGAGTCAGTCACTCATTTAGCCATTCAATGATATTTTATCATCTTTAAAATAATCGATTATTTTACAATGTTTTATCATTTTATCATTAAATGAAATGAGTGCCTATTTCCACAACAGAGAACTGGATTCTGTGGAGGGTAGTTTTTCTTTTCCAGACACAGGCACTTATTTTGTGTTACATAATTGTAAGATGTTTTCACATACGTGATTTCATTTAATCATCTCAATAGACGTGCACGGCAGGCAAATGTATTGATCATCCTAGCTTAGAAAGGAGGCCATGGAGGAGCCGAGAGGCTAAATGGCTTGCCCTAAATTTCATACCCAGTTAGTGGTAGAACTTGGCCTATATTTTTTTCTCTTTCCTTGGTGTACACCTTACATATCCTCCACTGTTAGGTACTTGCTATTTGTTCAATCAATTAATCAATACACTTCAGGCCAGTAGGAATGGGGAGATTTTTGTACTTAAGGAATTTTCTTGAAAATAAAATATCCTCTTCTTTTTGTAATCTGAGACCTGAAGATAAGAATCTTCCTATGGGGCTCTTAATGCATAGCCTTTTTCTGAAGCCACTAACTCAAGGGAACATTCTGGTTCATTTATGCAATGATGTTAAGTTGATCAATGTGCTAATGAAATGTGGATCATACGCTTACTTCTATAAAGTGACACCAACATTAGAGATAGGAATCTTTACTTTTCCTCTTAGAATGGGGAATATTACAACAAATTTTTGCATAGATTTCTAAGCAAGTGAATTAAAGAGTTGCTCGTAGATGTGATCAATAATTATCTTTAAGCGTAGTTCTATTCCATTCCCATCTAGTCACTGTCATATCACTTGTAAAAATACCATGGGTGTTAATTGGGTGTTAGGTGTGTCATGAAGTGAAGACCCCAAAGTCAATTACTTTGTTAACAGATACGAGAAAGTGCTTTTCTCAGATTACAGAGAAATTCTCATATACCACTGACATTGCCATAATCATTTAGTTAAAACTGATCCTCATTATTTAATGACAAAGCACTCTAAATCAGTGTGGTCTGCCAATGAGCGTCGGTACGTGAACTCCTTGCTATCATTCCACAGGTGAATAAGGACAGACACTGAAACAATTATAGCAACTTGACAGAAAAATCTCATGTCTGTGAAGCCTAATAATTTTTAAAAAGTGGATAGTACTTGAATCTTTTTTATTTTTTCTAGTAATTCAGTTTTTTGTTGAGGTATAATTTATATACCTTCGTGCCCCCCCCTTGAAGTTTCGGCAAGTTTGTCTACCTAGTAATCATCAACAAAAGCATAATGTAGGACTCATCACCCCTCAAAATTGTATTGTTTCTAGTACAGAAAATTACCTCCCCCAACCCTAACCCCAGGCAGCCACTGATCGGCCTTCTGTCCTTACGGCTTAGATACACCTTTTCTAAGTTGTTGGTGAAGCAGTTGCTCACTTCTTTTTTATTGCTGAATGGTTTTTCCATTGTAGGGTATTCCCCAATTTATTTATTCAGTAGCAAGTTGATGGACATTTTGATTGTCCAGTTTGGGGCCATTTTGAATAAAGCTGCTGTAAACCCTAGTGTGTGAGTGCTTCAGTGGGTATGTTCTGTTGTCTTTTTTTTTTTTTTAATTATCTGAGAGAGAGAGAGAGAGAGAGTGGGGGAGGGACAAAAGGGAGAGGAAGAGAAAGAATCTCAAGCAGACTCCCTGAAGAGCATGGAACTCCTCGTGGGGCTCAGTCCCAGGACCCCGGGATCATACCTGAGCTGAAGGCAGCCACTTAACTGAGCCACCCAGGCACCCCTTACTGTAGCTTTAAATAGCAAATCCTTACATAGTGCAAATTCTCTAATTTTTTCTTGAAATTGTTTTGACTATTCTGGGTCATTTGCATTTACAGATAAATTTTATTATCAGCTTGTTTATAAAAAAAAGACTCCCAGGGGCGCCTGGGTAGCACAGCAGTTAAGCGTCTGCCTTCGGCTCAGGGCGTGATCTCGGCGTTATGGGATCGAGCCCCACATCAGGCTCCTCTGCTATGAGCCTGCTTCTTCCTCTCCCACTCCCCCTGCTTGTGTTCCCTCTCTCGCTGGCTGTCTCTATCTCTGTCGAATAAATAAATAAAATCTTAAAAAAAAAAAAAAAGACTCCCAGGATTTTGAGTTGAACTGCACTATTTATAGATCAATTTAGGGACATTTAACACATACAAAAAAAGTCTTCCAATGCACAATTATGGTATACCTCTCCACTCAGATTTTCATTTCTTAGCAACTTCTATGGTTCATTGGACACATCTTGCACAAATTTTGTTGTATTTGTTCCTAAATTATTTCATGTTTTTTAATACTATTGTAAATGGTAACTTCTAAATTTCGATTTTCAATTATTTTTCATAGCACATAGAGTTTTGTGTATTGATCTTGTACCTTACTTTACTAAACTCATCAATCCTCGTTTTTTTTTTTTTCTTTTTAAAGTTTTTATTAATTGGACAGAGAGAGAGCAAGAGAGCAAGCACACACACGCACAAGCCGGGGGAGCAGCATGAAGAGGGAGAAGCAGACTCCTCGCTCAGCAGGGAGCCCGATGCAGGACTCAATCCCAGAACCTTGGGATCCTAGGCCAAAGGCAGACGCTTCACTGACTGAGCCACCCAGGCACCCCTCAATTCTAGTTTTTTTTTTTAACCATTCTTTAGGATTTTCAACATTTGATGTCTTCTGCAGTTTCCTTTCTTACAATACGTATGCTAATTTTCTTATTTCACAGGCTAGGATCTTCAATACAGCGTTGAACAGAAATGGTGACAGCAGATGTGTTTGTCCTTCCCCAAATCTTAGAAGGAAGACAAACTACTATGTATGATGTTAGCTGCAAGTTTTTCAGACACTCTATCATGTTAAGGAAATTCCCTTCTAATTCTAGTTTGCTCAGTTTTTATCATGAATGGATGTTAAATTTTACTGTATACTTTTCCTACATCTACTGAGATGATCAGGTTTGTCTTCCTATATTGTATAATTATATTTGGTGAATTACATTGAGTTATTAAATTCTCCTAATGATTCATTTTTTACAAAACATAAATTGTGGTAAGATATACATAAGATTTACTCTTACCCTTGTTTAAGCATGTACAGTTCAGTAATGTTAAGTACATTCACATTGTTGTGTAACCAACATCCAGAAATTTTTCATCTTGCAAAACTGAAACTCTACCTATTAAACAACTCCCCATTTCTCCCACCACCCTATTCATTCATCTGTTTTATAAGAGTTTCAGTCATCACACTCTGGAAATAAAAAGGTCCTTCAACCACGGTTTTGTTTTGTTTTTTATTTGACAGAGATAGAGACAGCCAGTGAGAGAGGGAACACAAGCAGGGGGAGTGGGAGAGGAAGAAGCAGGCTTCCAGCGGAGGAGCCTGATGTGGGGCTCGATCCCAGAGCACCAGGATCAGGCCCTGAGCCGAAGACAGACGCTTAAGGACTGAGCCACGCAGGCGCTCCTCAACCACGGGTTTTAAAATCAGTCTAAGTTAGTGTTTCAAATCAGTTTACTAGTAGTAAACTTAACATGTACTAAGCTTGCAAATTAAGCTTTAAAGTCATATACACACAAAAAAAGCAGTGTTTTGGGATTACGAATATACCTAATTTTCTGATTATTTCATTACTTCAAACTAGATAAAATTGGGTTGTGTTTTTAGAGCAATTTATTTCACTCAAACCACAATTTTGTAAGCATGTCAATCAGAGTTTGATCATTGCTTGACCCTAAACAACACACAGCACCTTTCCCCCTGACTCCTTTGATTCCACAGGCTCTGGTCCTGCTGAAGCATCCTGTTGTTACGCAGGAAACATAAACAGGTCATTTCTTTTTTTAGTTAAAAAAGGTTTATTAAGATTTCTACTTTAACGGTCATTGGCTTGCCTTTTGACAAGTACTCAGTGTTACCATTTCTTCTGTTTTTATTCTAAAACAGTTTGGCTCTGCTGATGGGATTTCATTTCTTTTTTTAAGAGATTTATTTATTTTGGGAGAGAGCATGAGCAGGGGAGAGGGAGAGAGAATCTCAAGCAGACTCCTCACTGAGTGCAGAGCCTATCGAGGGGCTTGATGCCAAGACTGTTGGGAAATCCTGACCTGAGCTAAAATCAAAAGTCGGATGCTCGACTGAGCCTCCCAGGCGCCCCATTTATTTCCTTAAAAAGACTAAACTCTAACATCTAATTTTAGCTCAGTGGAATCTGATCTTCCCAAATAGTTTTTAAGTAAAGTAAATGGGACTCTTATGTACAATACAGCAGATGTAGACTGTCATATTTTCATTCAACTTAATATTCCAGGAATTTGAGACTATTTTTTTTATGCAGGAAAAAACTTCCAAAAACACAGAAGTATACTGTATAATAGTTTTATTTTTCTCATTTTACTATTTTTACATTTTATGCACAAATATTTTTTATCTGAGTAAAAATAGAAAATAACTGTTTCATGTAAAATTACAAAAAAAATAAAAACCACAAAGCAATACATAATTGTTATTATGACCGTATAAGTGTCTTTATTTAAAGAGTAAAAATGTATGCAAAAATCCTCCTTCCTTTTACAAAAGACTGAGAATATTTTTTTCTGGCAGCAAGTGAAATATCACTGAAATATCAATATTTTTACACCTTCTAGATGTGAAGACATTAAGTTAGTCACAGGTTGTTTTATAATTATGAATTTTTAAACATTTTTGTGCTATTTCAAAGATACACTAGTTCTTTTTAAAAGGCAGTAGCATAAAATGATGAGTGTGGAAAACAGTCGACCTCACCACAAATATCTGGAGGCACACCCTTTAAAGAAATATCGCACTTGAGTTTTGCCATTAATCGGGAGAGAAAAACAACTAAACCACTTCCCTAATTCACTGACATGGACTGATTCAAAAATTAATGTGATAAGTCGATCCATGTGAATATTAACCACACACGGCAATTCTGTTTAATATGTCTGATTTTCCGACAGCAACACAAATTTCCAAACTTCAGGCCAGATACATATGAAAGTTGGCCCAATAAGAACCTCATGTGGAAAACAAGTTTTTAAAACAAAAATGGACACTTCCTTATTTTTGTACTTAGAGGGTACAAAAGATAACTGATCATTTTATCTTTCTTCCTTTAAATATACTGTAAATTTCCCTATGGAAAAATTTATTCATAAAAACAGCAAAGAATGAATAGCATGAATTATGCTTTCTTCTACAACACAAATTCTCTTTCAATAAAAGACAAGATTGCCTGGCTTTCTGATGATTGTAACCTCAATAAGGACAAGGGAAATAGTTTAATATTTAAATTGAGAAAAAGTAACTGAAGTTTCCTGAAACAACTGGGAAATCAGTCTCATGACTTCACCTATGTTCTGGTGCATAAAATGATGGTGACAGGATGAAGAAGGAAGAGAAAAAAGAAACAGCACCTGATCCTGTGTGAGAATGATCTTTGTTCCAATTATAATGGAGAATAAAATAAAAACTGCCAAAGGAAGAAAAATGCATAGAATGTGTTCTCGAAAAAAGGAATCTAAGGAATGCTTAAAGGAGAAGCAGCAATAGTTTGACTTCGAAGCTCTAAAAGGAATGCGGGTGTTCCTTGCCTTAAAATATATACATAGACATATAATTGCAACATAAAGTCTGTCATCTTTGCTAAAACTTTAATGTCTCCCCAAAAGCATTTTAAATACTAAAGTCAAAAGTTTTAAGCTCTTGATAACATACCAGAAGAATTTATTTTATTTTTTAAAACTATAAGCAACTTGTCAACTCCCCAGACTGTAAAATGGTGCAAAAACCTTCTTTTTGGTGATCTATTTGTTCTGAACCTATAGCTTCTATGCATTATTTCACATGGTTATTCTACTCAGATAATTCTTGCAGTCAGTGCCCAAATGAAACTAATAGTTTGTCAGTCTATTCCATATGTGTTTATAAAGAGGTAAAAATAGAAGTTACAAGTTTTACTCTTTTCAGACATCCACTGCAGGGTCTTAAACGACTTGAGCATATAAGCGACCTGACATTCCACACTGCAGTCCTACAGCACAGCACTTCAAGGTACAGTCTGAGGCTACCAGACAAGAAAATCAGAGATCCTTCCTCTCTTGCTTGTTCCCAGGATCCCTGGCTTACGGTTCATTCCAGAGCACTATCTGGGACCAGTATAGCGACTGCTAGCAATGCCTCCTTGACTTCTCACCATGGCCTTTTCCTCCTGGTTAGTCAGAAGCATCAACTGAGCTCTTATAAAGCTGTTTAGGGGGATGGATTTAAAGGAAATGACGAGGGAGAAGGTGAATAAAGTGATATGTGAGAATCAATCTTCTGCTATAAGAGGATTAAAAGCTCTTTTCCAGTATCTCATGATTTATATAAAATACCTTAAAACAAAAAACAAAGAAAAAAAGCAAGCAAGCAAAAAAGAAAGACCTTTCCAGACATTTCTGTTTAGTGTTAGGTGGTGATAAGCAAAGAGTTTCATATATGAGAGTCATATAATTAAAACATTTTTAAATGAATTATTACATTCTAAAATATCTTTCCTTTTGAATATCATTGTATCTTCATATATATGTGTATAGTTATATATATTAAAATGGTCAACTGGACATGTATACAGATATTTATACTCACACATATATAATATTCAAAAGGAAGAAATTAAGTAAACGGGAAATTTTGTTATGCGAGAAGACTGCCTACACTGGAGGTCAGAATTTCCTTTTAAAACTACTGGCAAGTAATTTGCTCTTGTCTTGAAAGGTAAAGTACTGCTGACTGATTTAAAGTCTTCATTTCATCAGAAATACAAGGACTATATAAGCTGCTCTTGCATAATACACTGGCAGTATAGGGCAATTTTAAAAAAGAAAGAAAGAAAAGCCATACCAAACCAAACTAAATGGAACTTTTATTTTCTGGCTGAGGTATACCTTTTCAGTTTTTTAAATCTCTGACAGGAAAAACAGAGATCATTTCAGAATTTTTGTAATAGTTGGTTTATTAGAATTAAATTCCTCTCTTAAAATAATTTAAATTCTTGGCCTGACATTATGAATAACCTATACAGAAAATCCTTAAAATTAGCTTGAGTTAAGCCAGATTTCAACCTGGATTTCCTTCTTCAGCAGTGTTCTTCTGCCCGTCGACTTCTTATTGTCCTTTGCTTGCAAATATATAAATTATTTTAATAACTTGATACTCAGTTTAGTAATTTATTAATATTATAATTTTATTCGATATGAATATTTTAGCTCTGCTTGATTAGATGAAACAGGCACACATGCTTTAGCTGTGAAAAATTCCATTTTCTGGTTCTATGTAAAGCAACATCTAAAGCAGCAGAGAGGGGAAACAGTTATATTTTCAAAAATAGTTAAGCCAGACTGTTTCCTGGAGATACTTCATTTATTTTTCATCCTCAGATGCTACTGGCTATTTTTGGTAGGGCTAGACATTAATACTGACCAGTTTAGCTTTCCTGACTGTTAACAAACTATCCCACAATGAACCTGACTTCGTGCTGAAGACATTGTGGTGATCCTTAACATACACGTATTCTAAAATATATGCTCAAAGTAAAAAGATCCAAATTCACAAGAATATGAAATATTTATAAAAAAATCATGCATCAGATTGTACAGTCTAGAAATAAAAGAAGATTCAAATTCAGTAATAAAGGTAAGAGCAATACTTGCTCTAATATTTAAGAAAGACCTCGGGCTCCCAGAAGGTGCTGGGCTCAGTTATCCTTCTCCGTCTGCAGAGAAGCAGTGGCCAGGGCTACCGCTGTGACCGGCTGGGCAATCCCATGCAGCTGCATCTTTGCAAGTTTCTTCTGTTCACATTCTGTGACCAAACGGTTCAACTCTGCTGCACTGTATCCAATAAGAGTCTTCAAGTCACAGACAAACTTGTACACAAATCTCTTGCCTTGAACTTTACAAATCATGTCCCCATCATAATAATACCTTTAAAAAGAAAAACACGTTAGGACTATAGAAAAAATACAGAATTTGGACTTCTTACAATAGTTTACAGATCCTTCCATAAGCAGGAGTCTAGCTAATGCTGTATTTACCCCAATAGCAACTAACATTGAAGTTATATAGAAGTGTTTAGTGTTACTATCCAAGGAAACTTCAAAACGTTGCTTACTAAAATTTCACTGTTCAGTATTCTAAAACTCTGTTTACTAAATTTGCAGACCATATTTCAACAATTATGATAAAATACTGATTTAAAAATGAACATTATAAAAAAAACAAAAAACCTTGGGAACAGTAATAGAACCTAGGAACAAAGGCTTGGAGTCAGAATGTCAAGATTCAAAATCCAGTGTCTTGACTTTGTTTTGTCACCACACGGAAGTCACATTTTCTCTAAGTTTTTACTCCTTGTCTATACAATGAGGTTAAAAACAGTACTTACCCTCATAGAATTGTTGGGAATTAAAAGGATTATCTTTGCAAAGTGCTCACTTAGGCACACAATGACTGGCACATAGCCCTCTATAAAATATAAGCTATGTTAATAATTAAGAACCCATATAAAAAGGAGAAATTTGTTAATACACATATTCTATGGACTATGGGAATGTCCATTTCTTTTCTGCATTGTACAAAATCCCTTATGTTGTAGCCACACCTTTGCCATCACCATTTTTAATACGTAAAGGCTCTCATTTCAGTGAAATTCTCCAAATCCAATAGGGAGCCTCAAAAGTGTAAGTAAAAGGCTAGAAGGAAAAGACAGGATACAGAAAACCAGGAGGACATCACAATGAAACAAGGTTTCTAGACCTACATAGACAAATCTGGAGGAAGTCCTTCTAGAAGTCTAGTTTACTGCTGCTATGTAAGAAACAGCCGGATTTAGATTTACTTTGGAAAACAGAGTTTATTTACGGTTATGCGCTGCCAATTCCAATAAAGGGAAAAAAGTAAGTCAAGACTTTTATAGGCAGGAGGACTGTGAAGTCTTTCATTTTATTGTATTATTTTTCTCCACCCCCGTGAAGCCTTTGTTTTAAAACTGCACTACCCACTTGTACCAATTTGACAATAAGCAGTTACGAAAGAAACGACTATTTGCTGAAGTAACAAAGTGTAAACTACCACATTTAGCAGGATTTTATTATCAAAGTCATTCAACTTAATCAAGAGTCCATTAAAGAAAAGCTTGATCTATATGCAGGAAATTAAGGCATTTTTCCTTAATTTCAGAACAGTGAAAGTCTTACAGTCAGTTATGTTCTCTAAGTGAGAGATACAACACACTGGGCAGAGTTCTTGCGTTTCTTTTGTGCCAATGACGTTCATACATAATTTAGATCTTAGCCCACAAACAACCAATTGCCTGTCATCCATTTAAAATTAGACTGGAATTTCAATTTCTTAAGAAAATATCTACATAATATGTAAGGCTGTAACAAATAAGATACTTGAGAAAAAAGTAAAATAAGGGAAGAAAGTGGTTTTATATTTCAAGGAGGAAAATGTAGTTGGTATCATGTCTCTTGGTAGGAAGTGATAGAGAATACAAACACTAAGTTTTAATTTTACTTAGTATGTCCTTCAATCCAGTAGATGCATCATACAACCATACATAACAGCATTCATTGCATTTGTACCCTCTCTAAAATGAAGAAAGTAGAAAGGTTCACAATACCTGTATTTTCATGGATATGATTTTGCCCTTTTTTTTAAAACTTGTATTTTTTTTAGCCTTTTAAATTGTAAAATATACTTCCCTAGAATCTCTCCAAGGCCCTCCCAATCACTACCCGTCTCACTCTAAAAGGCAGATACAATCCTGTTCCATGATGGTAAATTCACTGCTTGTCACCCAAACATGTATTCCTAAATGCTGTAATGTACTTTTCCTATTTCTTGAACTTTATACTACAAACGCACTCACACAATCTCTACTCTTTTGGGGCTGATTCCTTCACCAAACATTACGTCTGTGAGGTTCACCCCTACCAGTGCTTGCAGCCGCAGTTCACTTCCATGGACGCACAGTCCACTGTTTTACTCACTCTCCTGTTGATAGGTATTTGGTTTCTGGTTTTGGATATTATAAATAATGCTGCTCTGAGCACGTGTGTGGACATGTGCATGCACTTCTGTTTGGTAGATATTTCGGAAAGAAGCTGCTGGGTTACAGGTTACATTCCTACCAAAAGTGGAGAGGCATTCACACTGCTCCACAGCCTCACCAACACCTGGTACTGGCAAGCATTTAATTAGCCATCCTGAGATACGCGCTGTGCCATTTTGTCAAGGTTTCCAACCGCGTTTCCCTGATTACGAAAGAGGCTGTGTGCCACAGCTTAGGTCACTGGCCACGCAGATAATCTCCAGTTGGTACTGTCTGTTCATGTCTCTTGACTATTTTTTCTATTTCTCCTATTAGTCTGTAAGAGTTCTTAGGTACTTCGGACATGACTTTTATGTCAGGTTTGTGGCTTGCCTTTCACTCTCCTGACGGTGGCTTGTGTTGACCAGAAAGTTCTTAATTTAAATGTAGTCCAATTTCTTGATCTTCTCCATCAGGGTTAGTGCTGTTGATGAACAGAGTCTGATGTCTTTCTTCACCTACCGACATCATGGAGGTATTTCTAGATGCTTTCCTATTTTACTTTCCACATTTAGAGCTACAGGCTACATGGAACCGGTTTCTAGGATGGTATGAAGAAGGGGTCGGGTTTCACTTTTTTCTGTATGGATAGTCAACTGTCCCAGCTCCATCTGACTGAAAAACGGGTCTTTCCTCATGTCTTTTCCCCGCGCCATCCCTAAGTCAAATACTCATATTCTTCTTTCTCTCTGGGCTCTCAATTGTAATCTGTGGTCTATGTGTCTCTCCTAAGCAAACAACATACTGTCTTATTGCTACAGCTTTACAGCAAGTTTCAGTGTCCTGGACAGCAAGCCTTCCCACTCTGTCAATCTTCTTCAGGTACCCTAGCTACTGTGCCACTTCATATAACCACATAAATTTTACAATCACCATGTTAAGTTCCACAAAAAAACTTTCTGCATTGGAACATATCAATCTGAGGAGAACTGACACCTTAATGATTAATTCTAATAATTTATTTGTAATTTTGAAGGGACTTTTATATATACACTTACATCAACTGCCAAAATTGACAGTTTTCATCCTCATTATATGGAAAAGATCTTTAGATAGCTGGCAAAGCGTGTGAGACTAAATAAGTGATAAACACACTGAAAATAAAGCATTTTAGGGGCACTTGGGTGGCCTAGTTGGTTAAGCGCCTGCCTTCGGCTCAGGTCATGATCTCAGGGTCCTGGGATTGAGCCCCACATCGGGCTCCCTGCTCAGCAGAGAGTCTGCCTCTCCCTTTCCCTTTGCCCTCCCCATCCATCCGCCTCCCCCTCGTGCTCTCTCTCGCAAATAAGTAAACTTAAAAAAAAAAAAAAAAAGAAAAAGAAAGCACTTTAGTTACTTATGAGTGCTAAGAAAAACAGTTATTTTGGAAAAGAAAAATAATCATGCTAAAATATGTAGTACTTACATGATCATGATCCTAACAGTAAATACTGATATAACCACAATTTCCATACAATTATGTAATTACATTAGGATAAAGGGAGAAAGAGTGTGTGTGTGGTGTGTGTGTGTGTGTGTGTGTGTGTGTGTGTGTGTGTAGTGATGAGAGGTGAATCATAAGCTGTGTGAAATTCACAATGTCCAAATGAAACATGAAGTAGCATGAGAGATATATTGCAGAGCTATTTCACACTATGTTCATTCTTCCAAAAAAAGACATTAGTTCCATATTTCCATATATCCTGCTTTTTTACTTAAATGCACATTCTGAATTTCCATCACTGTGGTAAGCATAACTTCTGAGAGTAATTATGTCAAAAAATTCATACTACTTATGGGATGTTACAAATAATTTTATTCTATTCCAATTCAATCTGTGTAAAGGCTGGATATTCAGATTTAGGCAGGCTGAAGGGGAAGAAAGAACAGAGAAGTGGGTCAACATTTTGCACCCAGTCATAAAAACAGAAAATATCTGCATCTTTGCTAAAATTTACACTCAATTCACCTATGCAAATGACAGCATCTTTATCTGTTATGTAAATGACAGAAAACTCAGAGATTAAACATGTAAGTTTTAAACAGAGTAATACATGCTTTTCAACCATATAAAAACAAATAATCTTGGAATCACCTTAAAAAAAAAACTATGCGCCTCAAAATTATTACTAAAGATCTTTGTAAAAAGTCATTTTTGGGGTGCTTGGGTGGCACAGTTGGTTAAGTGTCTGACTCTTGGTTTCAGCTCGGGTCATGATCTCAATATCAGGGGACTGAGCCCCCCACTGGGCTCCGTGCAGAGCGAAGGGTCTGCTGAAGTTTCTCTCTCCCTTTCCCTCTGCCCCCTCCCACCCGCTGCATGCTCAAGCACGCACAAGCTCGCTCTAAAATTTTTAAAAAAAAGTCACTTTTAACACTAAGTGTGAAACTTTTAGCTTTTTGTTTATTAAATAAACAACATCTTGTAAACAAGTCTTTTAATGGTATATTACACAATTTTTTTTTTAAAGATTTTATTTATTTATGTGACAGAGAGACAGACAGCGAGAGAGGGAACACAGCAGGGGAGAGGGAGAGGAAGAAGCAAGCTCCCAGCCGAGGAGCCCGATGTGGGACTCGATCCCGGAATGCCGGGATCATGCCCTGAGCCGAAGACAGATGCTTAACAACTGCGCTACCCAGGCGCCCCTATATTATACAATGTTAAACCTAGAATAAGAAGTCATTTTTTAGAAAGGCTTGATAATAAAAAGAAATAATAAACAATAATTATAATGATAAATGCTTACCTTAATGCACGACTGAGTTTCTCATAGTTCATTGTAGGCTTATTTTTACGTTGTCCCCATTTTTGTGCAACCAGTTCAGGCTGATTTAGCTTAAACTCGCCTTCATCACCAACCCAAGAAATGCAGTCTCGAGCATCCTTGTCAGTAAGAAGTTCTAGCAAAAACTGCCACAGTTGGATTTGACCATTGTTTCCTAAATTGACAAGAAGGACAAGCAGTGACCACAGTGCTATGGGTTAATAGCAGACAAAAGGCAATAAACAGGTTCTTCTCTGGGTCATCCCTCAGCCATGCTAGGAACAAAATTTTTTTACAAATGCTGTTTAAATACTGTCAGAGAAATTATCCATATTCATATTTTCATACAATGAAATAAAACAAAATACACATGACTTGACAAATTTTATAAATACCGTAAGATAATGCAAAAATACCTGTTCTGTTCCCAGGTGAACTTCTATCTTCTCCTGAAATCCTTGGAGCTCTTTGTACTTTAGCTGCCTTCGCACTGCTGTTTATAACTTTAATGGTAGTTGGTGTAGCAGACTGCACTGATGCTGGAATAATTTGCACAGCTGCAAAGAAAAACAATTTTTTTTCCTTCTAATACAAGCAGTGAAAAAAATTACTGAAAGACATAAAATGCTATTAGTTTTACTAATGCCCTTCTAGTTAGCTCAAAAGGCCTCAAAGAAAGCTTTAATCCACAGCAGTTTTGAACAAAATTACCAAAGAAGTTCCAAGGATAAGATATGATGTTTGCATTATAGGTTGTGAATCTTAACTTGGGGAATAAGAGTTGGTCTTATTTTGAATTAACTTAGTGACATATACACATTAAACAAAGAATTATAAAAACATTTGCTTTAAGAATATTTCTTCATTAAAAACAGTCTATCAAATGTTGGGAGAAAATATGGACAAATGAGAACTCACACATACTACTGCTGAGAACACTAACACCTACCACCACTTGGTGAAAAGCTGTGGTAATCCCTAGTCAGGCTGGAAGGGTGGAACCCCTGTGATAAACCAGAGAATCTCACACACATTCTTACAAATACTCATTCCATGATATTCACGGAGTTTTAAAGATAATAGCAGTGAAAATGAATGAAATCACGCTGCAAGTATCATCACAAGTCTCATAACAGTTACACAAAAAGCAAGTTATAAAAGGATATGTACATTATATTATCATTTTACCCAAAAAGTTTAAACACAGGCAAAACAATGCTATGAAGTGTGGTTGCCTAGTTGGTAAAAATATAAAATATGCAAAGAATAATAAACATCAAATTCAAGATAGTCATTTAAAATGAGATCTAAAACAGGTAAAGTTGATATATGAAGTTTTGATTCTTACGGTGTACAAAGGTGTTAGTTACTATACTTTATTTCTTGGTATATCTAAATTATTCCATAAAAACTTTACAATTAATTTTATTACCTTACAGTGCTGAATTAAAAGAAAATTTCTTATTGACAAATGGGCCATACATTATGAGCATGAATACTCACGCTGATCAATTGTAACTATCTCATTCATCTGTTGTTCTTGGCTTGCCAACACATCTGAAGAACACACATAAAAATTTCTGTTTACATTTAAACCCAGAAATGCAAACTTAAGTTAGTAAAATTCAATTCAACTGACAAACCAAATACATTAAAAAGCAAAACATTAAACAAAACTTATTGGCATAATAACCTAAAAAATATCTGATAGTCACTTTGCAAGGAAAGATATTTTTAAGAGAAATAACAGATGGAGAGCACTAATTCTTATAATGTTAAGAAACGAAATGTTAGGAAAATGGAGTTACTTCTCACAATTTACAGTATAAAAGAGCAGTTCAGATTCAGAGCTGGGTAGTACCATAACATAAATATCCGTATCTATTCATCTGCATAAAACCATTTAAAACATGGAAATCTTCAAGATCAAGTCAAAGATGAGAATGTACACCACACTGAAAGATTGAATAAAAGCTTTGAATAAAACCATTTTAACTTTTTTTAAAGATTTTATTTATTTGAGAGAGAGGGAAAGACAGAGTAAGGGGAGAGGCAGAGGGAGAAACACTCTCAAGCAGACTCTGTATTGAGCAGAGAACCCCATGATCTCATAACCCTGAATCATGACCTGAGGTGAAATCAAGAGTCGGATGCTTAACTGACTGAGCCACCCAGGTGCCGCATAACTGCTTTACCTTTATAATGCTCCTTAAAGATAGCTAAATTTTCAATAAAATTATAGTGGTCCTAAAAGTCACAAGTGAATGAAATAATATAATGATGGCTACAAATATAGCTCTCAATATGAGAGTTACAATGTAAAAGGTCCTAATATAACCCCACAGAGATCCATTCTTTACTCATCTGTTGCTATCCCCTACTCAAATGCTATTCTTTATTTCTTTAACAAGAGTTCCTCTTTCCCAGTCTCTAATACTTCAGCCTATTTATTTGGTGCCCATCATAGATTGGATGCTTTTCTCTTCAAGCTATACCCACCAGCAAACTTCTGTGTACTGAGTGAGTCCCAGCATGGGCACTGAGAAACTAAAAAGAGGTCTAAACCATACCTGTTAGATGGGGGCTTTCTTTGGGGGTTTATATAATTATATGGGACTAGCCTCAGATCTTGGTTCTGATCTAAGCACTCACCTATTGGCTATGTGACTTTGGTAAATCAGGCAACCAACTTAAGCATTAATTACCTCTTGTTTAAATGAGATATCCCCACCTTCCACCTAATGAAGCCGTTTTAAGGATTAAAGGAAAATTTGAAAAAGCACAATGCTTGAAACATAGCTTAACTTTTCAGTGAACTGGAGATGTTACTGCTTCATCCTGATTCCTAGTTCTGAGCATTCTCCCCGTTTCAAGGAAATGAATAGATACACAAGACTCCTCTGCTCCCCATACTAGGAAAAGTCTCTGAATGAGCTTTAAAGATTGAGAAGCACTAGAACCAGAGACAACCCCAACAAAGCACTGCCATGGGGGAGAGGGCAAAACCCACCAATGTTAAACTGTAGTCTAAACACTGTCCTAATCTTGACAGTTTCTATGAGGATACATTTCAGTAAGCACGACTCACATATTAAAACCTGAAACAATTCAAAAGTTTTCCTTATTTATCTGAAAAGTTGTGTGGAGGAAAAAAAAAAAAAAAAAACCCTGTGAAATCAAGGGCAAAACTTCAACCAGAACATTTAACTTATTTACCTAATAAGAAAAACTGGAAATAAACCCTATCAATGTAACGAATGCAGTAAGACTTTCAGTGTCAACAGCCGCTTTTCCCCTCTAATACGTAAGAGATTCCATGAAGGAGAGAAACTACGATCAGTGAAGGAAAGCCTCTCTCTAGAGCTCATTTCTTATGCAGCAGCAGAGGATGCACTCCGGATGAAAACCCGAAGACTTCGAAGACCTGTGGAAAATTCCTCCAACCAAAGCTGTGCCCTTCCAGGGCATGTAGAGAACAAACCCTACCAGTTACCTTTTTATCCATAACCATTATAAAAACAAAATCAGAGTTTGTCCTACTCACACATTCTGAAAAGTATGTGGGCCTGGCTAGCATTTCTGGCCTGTAGAACAGTGTTAGGGAACAGGTTACTGCTACAATATTTGAACAGCTACTCACTGAAATGTAAGATGGATTAAAACTCAAACAAAATAATTTACATTTAATTGAGCTTTTTTGTTGGTCAGCCAAGTAGTTTCTAATTTCTGTATATAGTCACTTAATCATAATAATAATGTCTGTGGAACCAACATGGAAACACTTATAACCCGCAGACTTCAAAACAGAGGACTGCATACTTAACTTCTCCTTTCTCTCTTAAGGTCCCGCTCAATTAAAATAAATTTTAGAAGGTTTAATTCCATTAATGATGAAAAGAACAAGAGGGAAGAAATCTGTGGACAATCTTAAATTTCCAGAAGATGAAGAGTAAATGAAAGAACTGACTGATGAAACAGAAGTCAACGACCGGAGTTTATGAAGAGAGCTAAGTCAAAGGCACAGCATCTTAAGAGCTTGGATTCTGGTGTTCTTCAGTCTGGTTTTGGATCTTGGCTCTGCCATTTCCTAGCCCTGTACCCTTATGGGACTGGCTCTCTAAGCCAAGGTATCCTATCTAAAAAATAAGGAAAGTAATGATTTGTGGCATTAGTAGAGGGATTAAATGAGATAATACATTTAAAGCTTCCAGCACAGCCTTATACAATTAATAGGTGTTAATTATTATTGCTATTATCAACAATCATAATGAACAATGAAGACAAAGTTATGAAGAAATAAAGTGAAACTCAAGTTATAGTGCAAATAGATAATAATTCAAATTTCATACATTTTCGAAGAAGTTCCAGATGACTCCATAGAATTTCTCCCCGAGGCACTCGCTGAAAAAAATCTTCTTGGTTGAGACTGCATAATTCTCTTCCGGAAATGTTGAGTGTGGTCAGGTCTATATCTGTCATGCTGAATTCCTTCATTACCCAAACCACCCAATGCAGGACTTGGTCTGTGGACCACTGTATAGGATCTAAAGAGAAAAATATTACCATTAGCCATACTCCTATCTTAGATATTATATAAATTCAGTTAATTTGTCAATACACATATACATACACACATATATATGGAGAAAAGTCCAGACAGGTTTTTCCCCCAAGTAAGTGAAGTAAATAAACTCAAATGAAATAAAATGTTTTTAATACTGTATTTTCTCCTCAGCTCCTTTTCAATTTCTCAATCTAAATTTTTAATGAATTCACCTGGTTTTACATCAGTTAATCTGGAATTTTATCAAGAGAAACAATGTAAAATTCCTCTTCGATGGGTCAACTGAAAGAATAAAATATGGCATTACTCTGGAGAGAACAGAGTAAATTATCCAAATTTTAACATTACTTTGTAGCAGTGTATAATTTGGTGCACTGGGAAAAAAAAAAGAAAGAAAGAAAAAAGAAAACTATAAGGGGTTTCTGAGGAGCTAGACTTATTCTCCAAAATGTGCACAACATAATCTTTCCTCCCTTTGCTTCTTGTAAAAAGCTGGTGCTCCTATATTTATCCTTTAGCAGCACTTATAATACAACATTCAGACTGCATGTTTACTCAGCTCTCTTTCCCTGTAATACTTTAAGGTCTTAAATATAAGGATTGTGTCTTATAAACCACTGTATCTTCGGAGTTTACCACAATGCCTTATGCATAGCATAATTTGTTAAATCTATGAAAAGTAAATCCAAATAGTCATTTTCCTCATCATTTTTTTACTATCTAATTGAGTTCACAAATGAAAATGATGGCCAACATGTATAATATTTCATTGTTGTACCCCTGACACCTAATGGAGTATTCTACCCATTTAAGTTTAGTAAAAACTGGCTGAATTAATTTTGGTATAGGTATTTCTGCATGGACAAGATGATCTATCTAAACAGTATTGGTTACATGACCCCATTATTCAATTGGAATAAGTGGGGAAAAAACCTTTAGGTACTTATCAAGAGGCAAATTATTATAAAAGATGAATCAAACATAATACAGGATTGACAGCCACAAAACTGATTTTTTATTTGATCTTTTCACAAAGAGGTGAAGGGAGAAGGATTCTGAGAAGATGGCAGCAAAGTTTTTTCATTTCTCTGAACGCACACATTAAAAAACACCACTAAAAGCAAAAGACAGCAAAACCAAAAATCCATGTACATTTACAATAAAACCAGATGACAAGATATCCCCATGGAAGCCAAAATACACACAGGTGAAGACAAAGCAGTAACAGTCAGAAACCTTCATGGTATCAGCATCCATTCAGGAGAAAGCAAAGGGGGAAGCAAAGGGAAATCCGACCCACTTTTCATTCTGAGCACAGGAGAACCTGAACACAGCCAAGAAGTTTTCACTGAAAGCAAAACAGGCCAAGCTCCAAGAGTAGCTGAAATAGTTCTGCCCAATCCAACAAGAGCTGAGTACAAAGGTCCAAGGTAAGGTTTAAGGGGCTGGAGCAGTGCAGCACCTTTGGGTTTTTCAAACTGAGCCATGGATTACATCCAGGAGAGTGGAACACAGTGAGAAACTGGAGGGAATGGAATCTAAACTGAGTAGCACAGCAACACCAAAGAAAAAGAGGAGGTCCAGATAAAAATGGAGTAAGGGAACAGACAGGAACTGAGGAAGTAAGTGGCTATTTTTTTTTTTTTTTTAGGTTTTATTTAAGTAATCTCTATACCCAACGTGGGGCTTGAACTCACGACCCCAAGATCAAGAATCACATGCTCTTCTGACTGAGCCAGCCAGGTGCCTCTACTGGCTCTATTTTTTAATATTACTTGAAAGTAACAGGAAAGAGTTACAGAAAGTTAAAAAAGCTATCCTGAACCACACTTCCCTTTAAAAGTTCAAGTAACCTCATTTTACATAAACATGAACCAAAAAAAAGTGTCATGATCAAAAGACTTGGAGCAAATACAATCAGTCTGATTTGTTTTCTTAAATAGTTATCAGGACTTCTGGTGTAACATAACTAATTGTCTGTCCATATTCTCCCCACCTATTTCTCTAAGACCCTAGTGAAGTGATAGTAAAGGAATTTTTAAAAGAAGTAAACTTGAAAGAACGTGAGTGAAAATGACAAAAGGATGGGAGATTTTCAACTAATTTCTGAAGAAAGACAGCAGAAAGAAAATCAAGTGAAGTAGTAAAATACCTATCAAGGAGGATAGAGCAAGAAGTAAGTGTTTCCTGACTGTAGAACCCCTTACTGGCTCAGCTCGTGGGGGTTCCAGGTAGCAGGAGAGGTGTAAGTGGAAAATGAGGGGACTGATTTAAAGTGTATGGTGTGCTTTGACGCTCAGGGCCTCTTCATTCTCAGGAGCCAACTGAACAGAAGCATTCCCACACATGTCCATATCCCCACCCCACCCCCACCAGCCTCACATCCCCGGAACTTCTGAAACAGACATGTAACGGATACTGATCCCAGTAGTAAGTCTACAGACTGAAGGGTGAGACCCTCTGCACTTCCCCGTCCACTTCCAGAATGTAGCACTCACATACACATCGACCCTAAATCCTCACCCCAACCTTCTACTCCTGCCAGGTGTTTGGCCGATTCTCCAGGGAAGTTAAAGATACCCAGGAAAAAGATCTATATATACATACTGACACTTGGAAATCTTTACGAAATGACCAATACCCCATTTAATAAGTGTATGGTCAAGAAATCCCTTCCAGAGCTTCGAACTAATTAGTTTTAAAGTTATTCATCTTTAAGTAGCAACAGATGAGCAGAAACAGTCAGATATCTGAGAGACTCAAAACAAAGCATTAAACAAAAATAAACAGAAAAACAGAACCCAGAAGCAGAACCAATGCAATAACAAAATGGAAAAAAAAATTAAAAACCCCACTATAATCAACATACTCAGAGAAGAGAAAACATGATATACATAATGAGATCAGAATGCTAAAAGGAAAAACAAAAATAAAGAGCCCTTGTGAAGTGAAAGTAACAATCAGGATAGGTTGTTATATAAAGACAAGAAATTTGGCAGAAAGTTGTACAGATAGATACAGAAATGACAAACGGAAGAAAAAAGATACAGAGCATCAGTCCAGGAGATTCAACAGGAGTCTCAGAAAAAAGAAAAGAAAAACACAGAAGGTCTTTATCAAAATAATAACGCAGGAAAACTTCCCAGAACAGAAGGCTACACTTGTCTACATCAGCAGCTGTCCAATAGAAATATAATGCAGGCCACTAGTAATTTTAAAATATTCTCACAGCTACATTAAAAAAATGAATAGGTGAAATTCATTGTAATAATAATTTTATTTAATTTAATGTTTTCAAATGCTATTTCAACATGTTATCAACACAGGAAATTTAAAAGATTTTACATTCTTCTCTGTTTGTACCAGGTATCTGACACTCACAGCACAGCTCAGGTCAGACCAGTCACACGTGAAGTGCTCACGTGGGACTGGTGGCTACTGCACTAGGCAGTGTAGGGCTGTGCAATGCTTCCCCGTAATCCATAAACCTACAGCACATGACACAGATGCAGAATGCCACCAAACCAAGGTAAAGATAAGAGATAAAAAGAACATCCAACCAGTTTCCAGAAAGAAAAATAAAAAGGATATAAAAAGGAACTAGAATCAGAATGCCCCGTGAACATCTCACTATAATGAAACAGAACAGGACCATACAAATTTTGAGGAAAAATAATATTTCAACTTAATATTCTACACCCAAGCTATCAATCAGAGAGAGCAGAATAAAGACACTTTCAGGTATGAAAGTCTCCCCCACCAAAAAAAAAAAAACAAAAAACACCCCGTCAAACCAAAAACAAAAACAACTTTTATTTCCTAGGGGCCTTTCTAAGGAAACCTGTAAGGAGGAATGAGAGAATAATGAGTAAATGTGAGAATAAAACTAAGAAAAAGGAATAGAAGATCCTGGAAAACGGATCCAGCACCGTAGGAAAGTCAAGGATGTCTGAGGATGACTGTGGCAGATCTACAAAAGAACCAATCTAGAGATACTTGAGACTTTGGGAAAAATTATAGGCACAACACAGAGTGATGGAAATGGGAGAAAGTCAGTTTTGGTATATATAGAAATACACACAACTAAAAATTAAGTCAACTTGAAACTTCAGGAAAACCCGAAGTTGTAAAAATGCAGTCACAGTTATATGAAAAATTCTCAGAATACACACAAATAACTAATGACTTAAAAGTTACGGAAGAATACTCACAAAATGGGGAAAGATAAGGTTTTGTCTGCTTTGCAGGGGAAAGCCATGCAGGGAACTAAACCTCATCTACTGTAACAAGAAGTTAATAATGATTAAAAGTAGTAAAGCGGAAACTTGTTGCAAGTGGGGAGTAGGACTGAAGAAAGGAAAACTGTTTTTGTAAGACTTTTTTTTTTCTTTAAACCAGACTTGACAGATACACAATGAGAGCTTCCCCATGAGACTCAGGGAGAGCTATGGAACTGGAGAGCTAGCTATATAGAAATCAACTCTATCTGTAATACTTTATTTTTGTAAAATATAATATTTTAAAATGTGAATATCTGACAATTCTGGGAGCCAAAAAACATGAGTGTGTATCTTTTTTTTTTTATTATTCAAACAACTGGAAGAAAAAATAAAAATAAGCACAGCCATCTTTTCAGTATTCTTGTTTAACAAAGGACAAGAATGAATACTGACTTTAATTTTACTTTTAGTCAGTTTTAACATTTGCATTTGACCAGCTTTCTAACTNATTTTGAATTACTTGAGTTTTGGCTAATTTTTAAAAGTGAAAAAAAAAAAAAAAAAAAAAAAAAAATCAATCAGTCAATCAGCAGGAAAAAGAATCAGAGTCCTGGAAAAATATTAAAGTGAAGGGATTGTATATATATGAAGAGGTGGCTCTAAGCTCCTGTCATGATACAAAGTTGATATGTGGAAAATGAACTTTAGGAAACTGTCCAATGTGAATCAGTATTTCAAAGAGATTTAAAGCAGCTATGACCAGTTAACCATATTTCAATTTTGCAGAGAATTAAGCAATTTCAAAACGACTACCCTAAGGTACAGACACAGTAAACTGACAGTTTCCTAAGAAAACAGTAATCAAATTTCTAAAACTTTCCATTTGCTAACAATTTCATGACAAAAAAAAAAAAATCAGTGATTTTTAAAAAGTCTTCCTATACCTAAATCAACCTCAAGTGTTTTAAAAGAGCTTTACTCTAAGTAAATGATACCCCTGGTAGGTACTCTTGAGTTAGAGTTTATAATGTTGCTCTCTACAATTCATTATTACATACCACTCTCCATAAAAGATCCCACTACTGACGGGTTCTTGTTGAAAGTCTAGTGAACTACGTAAAATATTATTTCAAATGTTTTTATGCTCTCTTCTTCCTTCTCAGCATTTCCCCTCTCAGAGGTGACTTCGACCTCACTAACAATAAGGTCAACCATAACATCTATGCTGGCTTTTACAAGTCAAAAATAAATAACAACACTGTCAAGCACATATTGCAGGACGGCTCTATCTGATCCTCTGAACTGGACTTACCTTCTTAGGTTCCAATTAAAAGCCCCTCTCCTGGCTTCCTTCATCTATCCTTCTGCTCGTGCCACACAATTTTATGTACAAATACTCAGGTTACCAACAACTCATGAACCTTCAATAATATTTATCCCCCAACACTCTTCCCATTTGCCCCCCAAAGGTTAATATTGTTTTCTCCACTTCTACAATGTCTGTTTTTATCTATAATTCAGCTTAGTCTAACTCTACAGTTACTTCTTTCTAAATCTACCAATGAATCTCTGATCACCAAATTTAATAGATACTACTCAGCTGGCATTTTTTTTTTTACTTTTGTCAGCAATGTGGCCACTCTTGACCATCTAAAACTCTTTTTCAATTTCAGAGACACTAAATACAATTCTTATTTTCCTTCTATCTCTTCAGGTATTCCATGTCTCAATTTCTTTTCCTCAACCTGAAATGCCAACAAGGTCCAGCCTCTAACGTTGTGTTCCTTTCCATTTTCTCTCTCTCCGTCAGAGACTGTATACACTTGTTTAGCTTCGAAACAAACTCAACACAGAGAAGTCCCAGAAAACATCTTTATCTCCAGTCCAAATCTGGTGTACCTGAATATACTTTCTGGCTACCTTCAGTTGAAATATGTACTATCACTTCAAAATGAAGTACTACCAACACTTTCCCTCCAAAAATCTTTCCAATACCAGACTTCCCCACCGCCCCCACTTAAGCTCTGGAGGGCATGGCCTATCTTTCTTACGTGCCATTGAAAGTCCAGCTAATATTTAACATGATGCCTGGCATATGTAGTTCACTAAATATGTAATGAAGACGTAACCAGGTCTCATCAGTATGATCACTGCCCTAGTCACCCAAGCCTGAGAAGTTGCATCAGTACCTGTATCTCTCTCTCCTCTCTACCCTCACACAATCCATCAGTCAGCTGCTCAGCCCCATCACTGGTTTCATTCATCTCTTCCCACATAAATTATCAAGTCTAGGCTAACCTAGACATTATCACCTAGTTACAGCTCAACTATAACATGCTCCTGTTTTCCCTTCATTCAGTCTCTGCCTGCTCCAACGTATGTCGTGTACTACTGCGACATTCATCTCCCACAGTCATGTCCATCAATCAAAAGCAGTTCTATAATGCTAGAGAGTAACTCCACCAAATCTTCTCACTACTCCTGCATACTCACTTCTGTGTTCAACTTTTGCACATACATTTCCTGTCTGGACTGTCCTATGCCCAATAGTTTGTCTATAATAAACCTTTTACCAATGTGCCCCAGGCCACTGCAATCCCTTTGAGATTCTTTTCATTTTTTAAGATTTATTTATTTTACTGGGGGAGGGGCAGAGGGAGGAGGAGAGAAGCAGACTCCATGCTGAGGCGTGGAGACTGACTTGGGGCTCGATTCCAAGACCCTGAGATCATGACCTGAGTTGAGGTCAAAGGTTGGATGCTCAACTGACTGCTACCCAGGTGCCCCTGATTCCTTTGAGATCTTAAAAGCATATTCACTTTAAGTAAGTTACTGACAGCTTAAAACCATGCTAGCTTTTATGGTAATCATCTCTTTCCATTTACCTTCTTTCTTCAAATCCACTGTGAACACCCTAAAGAGAGATATAGATTTTTTAAATTTCTTTGTATTCTTAGCACCTGGGACAGTATTTGTCCAAAGGGTTAAAAAGAGATGCAGAAAATAAATGTTCTTCCTAAAAATTTTACACTTAAAATAGATTATAACTTACTCACCCTAGTGTCTTCTTTTTTTTTTTTTTTTTTAAAGATTTTATTTATTTATTTGACAGAGATAGAGACAGCCAGCGAGAGAGGGAACACAAGCAGGGGGAGTGGGAGACGAAGAAGCAGGCTCATATCAGAGGAGCCCGATGTGGGGCTCGATCCCAGAACGCCGGGATCACGCCCTGAGCCGAAGGCAGACGCTTAACCGCTGTGCCTCCCAGGCGCCCCACCCTAGTGTCTTCTATGTCAAGTTTATTTCTTACAGTTCTAACATGTATTTAAGTATTTTATTACCATAAGGTATCCCAAGGCGTTCTTGCTCTTTCCTATAACCTTCCAGAGCAGCAGCCCATCTTGTCACTTGTTCTGAGGTTTCATCTGAAATGGTTGTAATGTGTTTTGTGCCATCAAGAGTTATTACTTGAGCTTCCTCAACAAGATGTGCCTCTGCTTCAGCATGGTGGGCATCTGGATCGATAACTACTTCAACTGTTTCCGCAGGTTTAACAATTTCAAGGATGTTTAGCTTAGGTTCAATTCCTTAAGAGTGGAAAAAAAAGTAAATCTAAATGAAAACACAAAAGTCACTAAAAAATAAAATTTAGCTTTGTTTATATGTTCTCAAATGGTAGAGAAAATCCTCTTTTAGACACAAATACAACAATTCACTAGAACTCTGGTAGATTAGATAACAGTATTGCATTAATATTAATTTCCTGATTTTGATAATTATAATGTAGTCTTATAAAAGAATTCCTTGTTTTTAGAAAACACAAACACTGATGCATTTAGGGATATAAGGAAATCATGTCTGCAACTTAAACTGGGCAAAAAAGATAATGTGGGGATGCGTGGATGGAGAATAAAGCAAATGTAATAAAAGTTAACATCTGGAGAATCTGGGTGAAGGACATCCAGGAATTCTTTTACTACTCTTGCAACTTTTCTGTAAGTCTAAAAGGATATAAAAACACCACCACCACACACAGCTACCTATAAACATTTATTAGAAAAAAAGTACCAATATGGATTAGAAAATAAAAACTAGACTAAGGGACATATAAATAAGTAGCTACCCACCTGTAGAATTTTAAAAGTCCTTCTAAGCAAATTAAAATTATTTACTGACTGCTTTTCTTTTCAAAGGTCAAAGCACATGTTTTAAAAATGAATAGGCACTGAATTTGTCAAATTAATTTCAAAGTAACTTCTGATTTCCATTTTCAATTGAATGAAAAAAAAAACCCCAAATTCTTAAGATAGTCAAAATAAAATAAACTAGCCCTTTATAAAACCATTTCATATAATTCTGTTACAATGACAACCCTAAAGAACTATTATTATTACTTAACAGCTACTGTTTGGTCATTGGTTCTGTTATAATCTGCATCAAATTTAATCAGTGTATTTGAAAGATTAAAACTCAATCCTCCCTGAAAACCAACTCTATAAAAAATGTATTGCTATCATTCATTATATGGTATAAAGGTCAATCACTTTTCTCAAATATACATGAGAAAAGTAACTGTAACTTAAAAAAAAATTTTTTTTTAGATTTATTCCCTAATCCTCTACTCAAATTTCAAGTCAGCTCTTCCCAAATCCACTTACACTGAGAGGTGACTAGGCTTTTAAAGATAAAACGAAGAATTTCTTTCTTATTGCCAATGATAGTACCAGGGAAATTGTAAATCAGAAGGGGATAACTACCATTTTTATAGTTTGAGAAAACTATGATTTGTGAAATGCGATTGTAAGCAATATAATATGTTCAAACATTAAAATTAGTCTAAAACTCTGGTCAGAACTCCCAACAAGCCACATTTTTAAAAACTAAAATTCAACCTAGCAAAACTGGTTTCCTAATTTTCTAACTTTTGTACTTACACAAGAGTAGTAAAATACTGTGATGGATATGGCTGACTGAGTCACTCAACATCTTTTGCAAATTCCTCTCTCTCTCTCTCTGCTAAACTGTAGGGACTAGATTTCCTTGTGGTGAGGGTTCCAGTTGTAATTCTGGCTCTAGAATCACTGGCATAAGTCTTCTATCTGGAAATGAGTTAAGAAGGGACAAGTAGACACATGGAACCTATTTTTTGGCTAGTGTGGATCACTGTGAAGGGAGAGTGGTTCTAAGTTGACAACTATAATGGTGGCTTTCAGATCTGGCATTTTCCAGATCATGGCAGGGCAACAGCTTCCTTGGCAATCCAGTTCTGCAGTGGGGCTAAGGTGTTTTGAGAAAAGTCAACCAGAACCTGTTCTTCCAGCTCTACGATACAGTATATCCTTCCCTGAGAAAACTAGTTAGAATATGTTATACTTAATAAAAAAAAAAAAAAAAGAATATGTTATACTATCTGTTTCACCCTGACAGATATAATTAAGATTTTTTTTTTTTTTTTATTTGACAGAGCCAGCGAGAGAAGGAGCACAAGCAGGGGGAGTGGGAGAGGAAGAAGCAGCCTCTAGCGGAGGAACCTGATGTGGGGCTCGATCCTAGAACGCTGGGATCACGCCCTGAGCCGAAGGCAGATGCTTAATGACTGCGCCACCCAGGCGCCCCTCACCCTGACAGATATAATTAAACCAAAAGCATGAGTGTTTGGCTATTACATCACATTAAGTGATTTAGAGAACCACCTAAAACATCCCAAACTTGTAAAAAACTGAGTTCTCCCATACTTTAAAAAACATGAGCTAAACTTTTAAGTAACTATAAGAGTAGCTTACCTTGGTAAGAAATTACCTGTACACTAAGTTGTACAGTTCCATCTGTTTTTACTCCTTGGTCAAATAAACTTCGTTCTGGATCCAGCTAAATATGGGAAAATGATTAAGATTTGGCTTAGTCACCAGGTTTAATACAAATGGATGTACCAAACAGGACTTAATTACTGAGGCATACTAATGAAATTATAAGAACACATCTAATTATCCAAGATGTCATAGCTTGTAATTCTTTGCCAAAATTAAACATATTTTAACCACTGTGGTAGTAATTAAGGACAACATAAATTAACCAAATTTATTTGAAGTGATGATTTTCTCTAGCTCTGGAGTCTAGTTTAAGATTTTAAATAATGCCAAAGGCAACTGTTTATTCTATAAATATATTTTAAGCAGAAGATAATGCAATTTATCTGTCATGAATAAGCAAGGGTGTTTAAATAGTGGGGAGATTTATATAAATCCATTCATATAATTTTGCCATGTCCCCCTTATAACCAATGCCACACATTTAAGATCAAGGTTAACTCTAAATCTCTTGTAATGAAGTTAATAAATTTAAAGGACATATGACCTTATTACTTAACCTAGCTTTGACATCTTCAATCATAATTCTGTTATCTTTTCAATATTAGTGTTTTTATCCTCCACATCTCCCTTACAGTGAATGCATTTCACACAATGGCAACCTGATGACAAAAAGTAATCCTGACTTTCAGACACTGTCTGTCACTATTTTAAAAATAGACTTATATTGCAATTATCTTGAGTAATGTATGTATCTGTCTGCATTTCCTGCAGCTGGAGGTACAAAGCTTCCCCCCCCCATTCCTAAGATTTTAGTCAATACTGTACTCATGGTACAAACACATTTTCTAATATTGAAAATGTCATATAAAACCTGAAATCTTGTGATATGGGATTCAAGTGAACTCTCAGGTGGTCCTGAATATACCAGCTAGTTCACATACTCAAATTAGTACAACCCCGTTACTTTCCATCGGCTTTCAAGTCAGCATTCATCTGAAAATACAAAAGCATCACCACAAGCAGCAAGCATTCTGACTCCAAGTGCATGTGGTTAATTGACGCAAAGAAGAGAAGTTGCTAATCTCACATTCTTTTTGAGGAGAGGAAGGGAGACAGGGAGGACTGCAAAATGTTTTAGATCCTAGGCTAGCTTGGAATTCTGTGATCCAATAAGTATTCAACTAGTATTTGCTGAGAACTTAGATGCACTGCGTACTTCCCAAGTAATACTGTCATTTTGGGTAGATCAGGAATGCTAAGAAAAGCAACAAATGTTAGAGCTGAAAGGCAAGTAAGAGATCAAGTCCAGATATCCCTTCACTTTACACATGAGAAAATCAGGTGAAGCCCAGTGATGCTGAGTTGACTTTCTTAAAAGTCTGCCTCAAACAATTAAAGAGTTTCGGAGTCACACAGGCCTGGGTTCAAATTTGAATGTACCTCTTTGTAGCTATGCATTGGGCAAATTACTTAACTTCTTTAAATCTCAGTTTCTACATCTGCAGAATGTAATTAAGAATATGCTGATTTCAAAGACTAATGTGAATATCAAATGAGATAATGTAGCAGTGTTCTGCAAATATTTTTTCATTCAAGGTAAACTGCCCCTACAGCTCCAGTTCACCAATTTGTCATGGCTGCCTTAGATACCAATCTACAAATCATTTCTCTGAATTCCATGTTTTTGGAACATTTGAGTTATTTTCAGTTTCTGCACAACCATTCAATGAACATCTCAGATTTACAACTTTGCTCACCTGGGTGAGGATTTCTATAAGAACAATTTTTGTTGAGATTAAGTACTAGGTATTTCACATTTAATATTAATAGACACAATACCAGATGACCTTCCAAAAAGACTGTGCTATTTCTTCTCTCCCTGAGAGAAGAAAAACTTCAAATCCTAAAATTATAATAATATTAGACCCACATACATTCTCTAATTCTAGAAGAATAACATCCTCGCCTCCCCTCTCCCCCCAAAATTTACTAGACTTACTGAAAGGAAAAGATAAAAGTACGGCTGAGTGGCAACTGAAAGGCACAAATTTTATTAAAACATTACAACTTATTCTACTTCAAAATCTTATTTAAAAATATTAAGATATTTGATGATTTGCATCTTTAAAGAACTAAGTGAAAAATCCTGTAGCATATGGAACAGGTATATCACAAGGCAGGCAAAGGGGAGAAGTAAAGAATAAGACAAACCAAACAATACAAAAGAAGACACAATATGTATCTGTATTAATTAGGATTAAAAACAGCATAAAACTCTAGTACTTACTCATATGTTCAAGGACGGTCTAGAGAAACTCTTTGAGCAATTCTATCTAAGCTACTAGTTTTTATACATGAAAATACTACCTTTCTTGAAAGAATACCATAAAACATGACTATGAATATACTATAAACATAATATATTATTAAAATACTACCACAGATAAAATCCTTTTGCAATAAACTCCAAGAAATATATACACTGGTGTTTAAGTGCTTATCCAAAATTTACTGCTGGAGCAAATAAAAATGGAAGGGAATGTAAAAATCACTTAGTCAAATTTTCTCTTTTTAAAGATGAGAAAACTGATGCACAAAGAAGCTAAAAGCTCGTTAGAAACAAAGTGTGAGGAGGACATACTTCAGGTTCCAAGGTCAATGTGCTTCTCACTACTTAAAAGTTTAGGCTCTGATTCACATTTATTTAAACTCATTTCATATTTGTGAAAGTAAAAAGCAAGTGTTTGATTTAGTACTCAAGATTTTTTTTTCTAAGTAGGCTACACACTCAGCATGGAGCCTGATGCAGGGCTGGAACTTGTGACCCTGAGAGCAAGACCTGAGCTGAGACCCAGAGTCGGACGCTCAACCCACTGAGCCACCCAGCTGCCACTAGTACTCAATCTTTTAGATACAATTTTAAATGGAGGGAATTTTGCTGGTAGAACTTTTATTTTTAAATGTTTAAATTTTGTAATACAGGTCAAATTTAATTGTAAAAACTATAGCTATAGAGATAAAAGGCTAACAAAAAAATATTTCTGGGGGCCTGGCTGGCTCAGTTGGTAGAGCATGTGACTTGCCCTAGGGGTTGTAAGTTCGAGCCCCACGTTAGGTGTAGAGATTACTTAAAAATAAAATCTTAGGGGTGCCTGGGTAGCGCAGTCGTTAAGCGTCTGCCTTCTACTCAGGGTGTGATCCCAGCGTTCTGGGATTGAGCCCCGCATCAGGCTCCTCCACTGGGAGCCTGCTTCTTCCTCTCCCACTCCCCCTGCTTGTGTTCCCTCTCTCGCTGGCTGACTCTATGTCAAATAAATAAATAAAATCTTTAAAAATAAATAAATAAAATAAAATCTTAAATAAAAAATTCTAATGCAGACTTAAATGCTGAAATATAAATCTCAAAAGAAAAAAAAATTACCTGGATATCTTGCAGGCAAATTTCATGGGCATCCAAAGAACACTGTAGTCTTGGTTCTAGTAGTTTCTTTAAATTGCCTATTGGCTCATTGATGTCTATAGCCTGGCTTACACATTCAGCTGGGGTGTAGGTTTGTTCTACAATGCTAAATGTTAAAGGATATAATGGTTAACAATTATTTCTACCCTGGATATTAAAGTCTGGTTTTTGAAACTCATTTCTGCATAGACACTATTCCTAGTGGTAGGCATATCACCAACTAGTGTTGCCAAACTGAATACTAAATTGCAGAGAAATGCTAGCATGAAATTTAAAGCACCCTTGCAAATATATCTTCTTAGATATATGTATATACACACATATACACACACATTAAGTGTATATACACACATATAAATACTGCATATACAACATTTACAGGGAAATATAAATATTACATTTCAACTTATTTTGAAAAATTTTAGGGCCAGAATGGAAAATAAAAAAGTCCCCTCAAAATTTGTATGTCATCTCTACTAGTCAATTTCCTTTCCCAACATAAATAAATGTATATAAGGCATGAAAATATAAGTTATATAAAATACTTTCCATTTAATTCAATCTGAGAACTACTAGTTATAATCAGTATAATTCCACATTAAAAAAAATACATCCTGCTTTAAAACCCTGAAGCTCTTCTATATTGTTATTTCCTACTTTGAATTCTGTGAAATCTTAAGTGCCTTGAGGGTTAAATCTTTGGCAAATAATTTTACATACTTTTTTCAAATCCTTATATGGAGTCGAAGAGAAAATAGACATCAAATAATATATGCTAAATCGGTAATCTGGAATTCAATTAAGTTTCACAGCATGTTTACCTTTAATATGATTTAATTCTCATTTGTAGTTGTCAAAGACAGCATCATGTATTTAAAATTTTGTCAACTTCCATTTTCACACAAATTCCAAGTATAATGTGATATATGCATGATATTCAATAAATGTGCACAGCCTCAATTTCTCCTAATACTTTAAAAGTTTATAGTAGACCACTCATGATTAAAAACAAAGATTATTTTTAAATGATAGTAAACTATTATTACTATTATTTTTGTTAAGGTAAATTAACTGGGTCTTTTGGCTAAGTATTTCTACCAAATTCTTTAGCGATCGCACAATAGGCTATAATTTTCTTTTTCTGTAACAATCATTCTTTAAAAGAAATGTCACTTAAGATAGATTTGTAAAGACCTATTTTATGTGAGCTCAACATTTAAAAAATGTTTAAATATTTTGCTGCTGCCATTTAAACCTTGGGAAACATCATGCAAATCTCTGAATTTCTCTGGAAAAACTGGATAATCTCAAATCACTGGACCTAAACTCCTGCAGAACAACTATGTACTACAGCTTCAGAGCAGCAACTGCTCCTTTACGGCCACTCCCCAGGTTAGCACAGTAACTAACAATTTCTGACATGAGACATCTGCAAAGATTTTCTGTAAAGGGCCAAACAGTAAAAACACTTTAGGGTATGTGGGCCATTTGTATGTGTACACATAAAAATAAATATATCCACATATGTATGTATAAACACACATGTATGCATATATATATATGTACCAGATAACTGAGAGAAGCAAATAGCATTCTCAAACATGTTGAAAAGCTCTATTAAAAATTTAAGGTTTTAAATCTCAGCTTGACTCTCAACACTCAGCATCTCTGTCAACCTTAGTGATTTCGTCCATTCAACACAGAGTTGTTCTATACCTGCATTTATTCCACGGAAGTCCTCTACTACTCTTTAGTTCCTTCCACTTTCAACATATTATCTCATCCCCTTTATAGAGAAATGTAGGGACCATTAGCCATCATCTTCCTCAAGCTTCTTCTTGACTCTCAAATCTCTATTTTTATCCAGACTGTGTCCCTGGATTCTGAACTCATTACCACTGCTCTACCTCTTTAATGGAGTAATATTCCATTACTATTCCAAAAACGAACACCTTCCACTGCACTATATACTTAGTACTGTGCACGTAATCATCCATATACCTGCATGCCTCCTCAAATACAATGTGGCCTCTGAAAGAGCAAGTTACTCTCTCACTAATTCATATATGCCTGACAGTTACTAGTTTATAGCAGTTACTTATAGATATTTATTATTTCGGGTTGTGAATTAGACTCTTTCTGAAATAAAAGTAACCTGCACTGAAGAAAGGAAGAAGAATCAAACCGTGCCCTACGGAAAAGGACTATCACAAACAATTGTTTCATCATTATCATCTACATTTTTTACTACCTTTAGTTTAAAACTGTCTTTCCCTCCCAGCTGCAAAGCAATTTAAGTCAAAGGTAAAAAAGTAATACATTAATCTCCCAAAATGCTGCGGTCAGTTGACAAAAAAAAAAGGTCTCCCCAAAACTATGGCTTGATTCCTAATTTTAAGTAGCTATGCTAATAATTATAAAAAGTGGTAAATGCAGGAAAAACCAACCTTTCTTCTGTGCACTCTGGTTTCTCTGTCCCATCAATCTCAATTTCTATCAGCTCCTCTGCTTCTCTTTTAGTCATGGTTGGAGTATTTCAAAAACTCAGTCCTGCAAGAGTTAAAACTTAAGACCTTTTGAAATTATCTGCGTAAACAGAAATGCTATACAAAAAGCAGAAATCCAATTCAAATAAAAGCAGACGGTAAGCAGAAGAGGATGAAGTAATCTTCACATATAAGAGGAAATCCACAATGTTTATATTAACTTAACATGACTTTTTCATCATTTCATTGTATTTACTGGGATATTTTTTGGCCCTAACTCTGAGTCAATATATTAACGCAAGTTACTTCAAAATCAAGTGAAAAGTACGTCAATTCTATTACAGCAACTCAGTCTTAATAATGGATTCAAACCTGCACCCTAAAAATTAACATGGAGATGAATTATAGTTTTTCAGCTAAAAGCTGTACTTTAGTAGCAAAATTTACTGCAAAGCATTGTAATGATAGTGACATAAAGTTAACCAGAGCTAGTATTTGTGTTACAAGTTACATCTCATAAAGGCCAGTACGATATTTTAAAACAGCAAAATAAAGTAACGAATCATTATCGATATGTGTATTATTGTCCTGATTACACATTAGAATTTTGATTTTTTAGATGTGGTTTATATATTTTAAACCACTAATTTCAGTTTTCGATTCTCTCATGTAAAATTACCTGCTGCTTTAAACTACCACTGATACAAAATCATTATAATTTAAAAAATGCTAAGTAATGCAAAAAATAGCTGTGTATATTGGTATTTCTTTGTGGCCATTTATTTCTGAGGTATTAATGCTGTTAAGTTACAGGTTGTGACTCTTTGACTTATACTTGGTATTCTATTATTTGTAAAGGAGACTCCCACTTACAAGATCTGACAAAATTAAGACTTCCGATATCCATTCCTAATAATAATAATCACTATTTACTGAGCACCAGGCACAAGCATTTAAATGCTTTATAATCTTTACAACAGAACAATCTTATTTTGAGTCCACCCTCACATGAAAACTATCCAGAGGCTAGTGAGGCTTGGCTGCATGTCGCTCCATGTCACACCTCGGTTAGGTGTGCACCTAACTACACATCATTCTAGGTGAGGCTGAACCATGGTTTGTTCAAAGATAGGCTCTATATTGCAAACATACACTAGTGCAAGAACCACCATCTCTAACCTGGAATACTGCCACAACCTCTGCCAACAGGTTTTCCTATTTCTGTGCCCTCGTCCCCTCTACAGTCCATTCTCAATCAATACAATAGCCAGTGTGACCATTAATTTCTGCACTCATTATCTTTCTTCCTCCATTCTATTATCACCAAAGCACAAAGACCCAAATTGTCCAAGAGTGACTTTAGGAACTTAATTGGTTTGTCTAGATCAGGGACTTTGCCAGCTTCCTGAAATAGGAGGGGGTTTTTGCCAGGTCTCAATTTCTCAAGGGACCAAAGTCTCTGGAAGGCACAATAACCCAAAACTTGTGAATACATGAAGTTACATGGCAGAGGGAAATTAGGGTTACTTATCAGCCAATCTTAAAATAGAGATTATCCAGCATTATCTAGTTGGACCCGACAAAATCACAAGAGTCCTTAGAAACGGAAGAGGCAATCTGAAGAGATCCAGAGTGATTCAAAGCTAGACAGACTCAACTGGCTTTGAAGATGGAGGGAAGGAGCCACACGCCAAGAACACGGGCAGCCTCTAGAAGCTGAAAAACGAAAGAAATTCTCCCCTAGAACCTCCAAAAAAAACACAGTTCTGATCTGATTTTAGCCCAGAAAGATCCATTTCAGACTTGATTTCCAGAATTTTATATAATTAACTGATGATATATTTAAGCCACTAAATGTACAGTAATTTGTCACACAGTAGTACTAGAAAACTATCTTCTTTCCCACTTTAGAAGAGCTCTAACTCTCCTTAGGTCCCACCATCTCCAGTAGCTGAGGAGCTGGTTTTCTGACAACTTAGTCTCTGAAAAGCTGGCACCTAAATCTAGACTATCTGGTACAGAGGAGTCTGACTTTCCCCACATTATCAAGGTTGCCCTATAAAAAGGAGAAACAGTAATGGGATGGGGTTCTCCACACGTATACACAACATGCACTCCCAGCAGACTGCCTAGGTCCGGGCAGACTTTTGTTTTGGATGATGAAAGAATTAAGGACTCTTCTTGTTGACTTTGGACTAATTAAGTCTTCCCTTTCCCCAGTAAAGCCTATCCCGTAACTGATGCTTTGTATTAAATCGTGGAATTCATACTGAGCACTACAGCAAAACAACTGATAACCAGTAGGGACCTACCTTATAGGATAACTTAAGAATATTTATTTATAGATGTATACAAAGTACTTGGAATGGAATCTCACCCTTAGTTGGAACTCCATTAATATGTGTTGAAAAAAAAACTGTAAGTACTATTACACATCACATAAAATTGGCTCCAGATGCCTTCAAGGCTTAAGCATGAGAGGTAAAACTATAAAGCTAATAGAAAAAAATGGAGATTTTTTGCAGTCTAAGGATAGAAAAGGATTTTTTTTTTTAAGATTTTATTTATTTATTTGACAGAGAGAGAGAGAGACAGCCAGCAAAAGAGGAAACACAAGCAGGGGGAGTGGGAGAGGAAGAAGCAGGATTCCCAGCAGATCAGGGAGCCCGACGCGGGGCTCGATCCCAGGACCCCGGGATCACGCCCTGAGCGGAAGGCAGATACTTAATGACTGAGCCACCCAGGCGCCCCAGAAAAGGATTTCTTAAATAAAATTCCAAACATATAAACTACAAGGACAAAAAAACTGATGGATTTCATTACATAAAAATAAAGATTTATGTTCAATAGATAGGCTACAGAGTGGGAAAATATATTTCCAATATTCAAAACTGACAAGGGACTAATAATTGGAATATTAGACAACAAACTGAAAACAACCTCAAAAAAGGACAAATTAGAAAAGTAAAGCAAAGGAAAAGGAAATTCACATGAAAGTAAGCAAAACAGCTAAGGATATGAAGAAATGCTCAAATTCAAATCATCCCCCAAAATCCAATTTAAAACAAAGAATTTTAACTCTATACTGTGTGTGCTGGTATGTATGGCAAAGATTAGAAATTTGACTACAGAAGAGTTAGTAGGGGATGTGAGGATGTAAAAATCCTCTGCTGCTAGTAATGAGGTACAGACAGATGTAGCTATTTTGGGAAAAAAATCTAGCAGCACTTGCTCAAGTATGCCTGTAGTTATGACCCAGCAATACTGCCCTTAGATAACCATTACAGACATTCTCACGTTGATTGATAGTAGGATGTTCAGGACAGCTTTGTTGGTGATAGCTGGAAGCTGAAGCCAATACGAGTATCCATGGTAAGAAAGCAGCACATGCTAGGAAACTTTATTAGCAGCTAGAAATAAGAAAATAATGTATACACACACAATCATAAGAAAAAGGGAGAAACAGAATAAGGTTTATAGCAGAACACTTAAAAAGATTACTTATGGGGAATCTGGGTGGCTCAGTTGGTTGGGCAGCCGACTGTTGGTTTTTGCCTCAGGTCATGATCTCAGGGTTCTGGGATGGAGCCCTACAGTGGGCTCTAGCTCAGCGTAGAGTCTGTGGATTCTCTCTCTCCCTCTGCCTGACCCCCGCATCCCCGCTGTCTCTAAAATAATAAATAAATCTTTTTAAAAAAAATCACTTATGTTTTATTTTCAGGGCTTACACTCATCATCCACTCTTAACCTCCATTACTTACCTATTTATTATTATTATTTTTTAATTAAGTAGGTTCCACGCCCAACCTGGGGCTTGAACTCATGACCCTCAGATCAAAAGTCGCATGCTCTACTGACTGAGCCAGCCAGGCGCGCCCCTCCATAGCCAATTAAAAAAAAAAGAAAAATCAGAAAACAAGTGAAATTTCTGGGAACTATGGAAAAATAGAAATGAGGAAGTAACCAGAAGCTGAGAAATAGCCTTACAGGCTTCTCAGCAGGGATAATCATAGCTGGACTTAATATAAGCACTAAAACAGGGAGTTGTTTAAAAGATTTATCCTGTGATCTTCCAAAAAAGTTATATATTAGTTGCCCACAAAGTGCCAAATAAAGCAAAAAATGAGCCTTACATTTTGGAAAAAAATCACGTTACTCATGGTCTCTGAACTGATCTCTTTCTCTCTCATTCCAAATCTAGTTTAGAGAAGCAGTGGAGAGGTTTGGGAAATTATCCAAATCTTAGATTCCAGTGCTTGAGTGGGTCTTAGCTCTTTTTCTGGAACCAATTTTCCAGAATTCTATGTCAATACCTAAGAAAATGGAGAACAGAACATTACAAGGAGCCTCTTCACCTAAGGGCTACCCCTGATGCCCTAGTCTCTCCTAGATTAAATCTAACCCGGGGTTCAGAACACTTCACAAAACGCATACAAATTAACTAAAAATTCCTAGAAAGGCTAGTTTTCCAGAAATGTAGATTTGAAGTTTTATAAATAAAAGCTGGGAGAGAGATTTAACTCAACAGTTTTACTTTAGTATTCAGCCTCCCCACGGTCTCAGTTTAACTCACCTCAATTTAACATCTACCTCCTTAATTTGTTATTTCAACACTATATATCCCTCATGACATGCATATATGCAATTCAGGTAAAACTGCCTTATGTCCACCTATTGTCAGAATAAGTCTTAAAAAAAAAAAAAAAGGCTTGAAAACCTGATCAAAACCCCGAGACAGGTTATTTCCCTAAAGTTGCTCCTAAAGAGCTGACCAATTTCTTCCTAAGACAGCACAGTACCTAGGAATGTTATCACTGCCCAGCTCTTAGCTCCGGGGAAACTTTCTGTATCTTTGCTCCTCCTACGAGTCAGACTGGAATTTCTGCTACTGGAAAACTATGAAGTGGACACTATTTCTAAATCACTACTCATCATCTTAAAAGGCAATGTTAGGCACTGTTCTCCTTGCTGTTAATCAAACTAGGATCCCTAAATACACTGCAAACACGCACAAACGGCTTATCTTTCAGCACACAAAATACTAACAATGTTGGCAAGCTACATTAACCCACCGTTTTCCCCTTCTCTTATTTCCTCGTTCTAAAATAAACCCCTATTGGCACCATATATATTAATAAATGGCTTCGATGCAACCACGGGGCAGTTCTAGAAAGATAACTGGATGTGAAGTGAGAGCGCAACGCAGAGTTGGCGAGGAGACTGGTTTTGCACCTTCCTCTGAAATTCCGGGGGCGTCACATCTCATCCCGACCGCGGCGACTGGTGACCGCCGCGGCCGGCGTACAGGCGAAGAGCAGAGAGCAAGGGAAGGGAGCAGCGAAAGGTGACACAGGCAGCCCGGGGCCCGGGGGCGCGCGGCTTCCCAGGGCCCCGCGCCGCGCGCCCCTCCCCTCCGCTCCCCGCACTGCCTCACCCGCCCCTCCCCACCCGGCTCCCTCAAGTCTCCACGAACGGAAATGGGAGTCACAGCGCCGGGGACCAGCGGAAACAAAACACAGAGGCGGCCGCGGGGGGGCCGCTGTGGGTGAAAAGGCCCCGGAACGAGGTCGGCCCGCGCGGGCCCGCGCTCCCTTCCTCCCCTGCGGCCGCACTCACCCGCTCCGGAATCGGCCCCGTCGCCCCCACCCGCGCTCCAGAGCCGGCTGAGAACAGCAGGGGCGCGGGCTCCACGTGCAGCGTCTCTCCCAGTAAGACCCGCAGCTCCCGCGACTCGAAGTGTGAGGCCCCTGGGCCCTTCCCGCGGAATCGGCGAGGAGAAACTCCAACCCCCCTCCCGCCTCCCAGGCACCCCCGGGTCCAGGACTACAACTCCCAGCAGGTTGCGCGAAACGAATGCCTGAGGCAACGGAGGCTCACGAGGCACACGGGAGCCCAACGCCCCAATCCGGCTTTGTTTTACACTCTCACTTTCCGGGCATAATCATACACCTCAACAACTCCAAAGAACAGGATGCTGACTTGGGTCCGGGAGGACTGAACTAGGAAAAAGGCCAGTCAAAGTGCGCATGCGTACACAAGGATTCCAGGAGGTAAAAAGACAGCAGGTCAAGTTAGGCGAAGGAAAGATGGCGGAGGCTTCGCCAAGGGACCCGGAAGCACTTACCCTCCACTTCCTCCTCCTGTTTGGCTTCTGTCTCACCTAGAGCCGTCCGGTCGCAGACCGCCTCCGAGACGCTTCCTGTCCGGTGAGTGTCGACCTACTGAAACGGCGGCCCATAATGCATTGCGATGGCGGGTAGGCGGGTTGGGGGCGGAGCCAGGGCCGGAAGTAGAACGGTGGCGGCCGCGGAGGCTCTGGCAGCTCGGGACTGAGTGCAAGGTGACTGGGAGGGTAGCTAGACTAGCTTGGCCTCTTGGGACTTACATTCCGGGTTTTTTGATGGGGCCTGGGCTGCCTATTACCTCTGTCCCACAGGAGGATAGAGCAGTCTTCTGTCCCGGGCACCTTCACCGCCTGTCCCGGGGTCACTGTTGACCTCGCCGCTTTTAGGCCTTGAAGCTTGCGGTAGACTCGGTATTCAGGCCTGGTAATACCTGCTCTCAGGGCAAACCTGGGTGGCACGGGAGGCAGGGAGGCCAGGGATTCATGGGCCCGGGGCCCAGCTGGGGCAGCCCAAGGTCATTCCCTCGGGGCAGGTCTGCAGCTAGGCCAGCCCTACCGGGGCGCGCGGGAAATTGTGCCCAGCTATTTAAAGCAGAACGTGCACCATAAAGAGGGAAATGGGTGATAGTAATCTTAAAAGTTTGCATACCACCTGAAAAATACCGATGGTGCTGCTTTGTTTTCCGCTCTCACTTCACAGCACAATCCTACACCTCAACGCCAAGAAACAAGGTGCTGACGGGGGGGCCAAGGGAGTGCTTGAACTAGGGGCGAGGCCAGAGTTCGCAGGCGGGACAAAGCAGTGTTTCTAGGAGGGAGAGAGAACGGGTTGGGTTAGGCGGATTGTGGATTGACTTGAGGAATATGCGCGGAAGAGGCGAGGAAAGGACTAACCTATGTCTGGTCAGTCATCTCTAAACTGGAGAACAGAGCACCTTCTCACCACAGGTTCTCTGCGCATATGTACCCTTTCTTGCTGTTGCCTTCACCAGTCTTTCTCTGTCAAGTCCGTGTCACCGGTTCTCGTGGCACCCATGGTACTTGAATAGAGAACTTCTCACACTTGGTATTTTCCATCTAGTTGTGTAATAACATGTGTCTTCTGCGTGATGGTGGACTGATAGTGGATACACCTATGTTAATCAGTGAAAAAAAATAAAAGGGAATAAAAAAAAGGAACAAGTTTTGATAGATTATGTGTTTATTTTCTAGACAAGTTGAATTTGAGGACTTATGAAGGGAAGAGACCTATTGGATGTATGGGTTTGGGGTTCAGGAAAAAGGCCAAAATTAGAGATGCGTTTTGGGAATCATTAATACTTAGATGATGGTAGAGGGGTGCCTGGCTGCCTTGGTTGGTGGAGCATGCAACCCTTCATCTCCTGGTGTTGAGTTCAGGCCCCACGTTGGGTATAGAGCTTACTTTAAAAAAAAAAAAAGTAGATGATAGAAATCGAAAAAATGAAAATGGATTTTACCTAGGGAGTAACACAGTTTTTGCAAGAGTCAGAGCAAATTAACTGTGGGAATATGAGCAGTGTAATAACTTTCCTTAGACATAGTTTTATTATCTATAAAGGAGGGATAAGAACACTTCCCTCTAATTCTTAACAGTATTACCTTCATGGTACAAGGAGAGAATATATATGGAAGTGCTTCACAAAGTATTTTGGGCTGAAGTGACCTTATTGACGACTGTTAGCATGTCCTTAAGTTTCCAGAAGGGAAAATATACGTTGAGTAGCACAATTTTTAAAATAAGTCTGTGTCCAGTCAGAATCTACTGTGTAACCTTGGGCCGCATACTTAATCTCTAAGCGTTAATTTCTGTGTATGTAGAATGGGAATGATAATAAGAGCACCTTAAGGTTATTTGTTGTTTGCTTGGATTCTTAAGTATTTTTCTCTGATGAGGTTTAAGAGTGGTATATAGTGAATTCTTTAATTTCTTTAGATAGTTTGCTTTCATCCTGGTAGGTGAAGGATATTTTGTTTATTATGGGAGTTCTTTTGGTAGTCTTTTTTTTCCCCAAATTTTTATTTAAATTCTAGTTAACATTGCAGTATTGGTTTCAGGAGTAGAAATCAGTGATTACATACAACAACCAGGATTCATCATAACAAGTACCCTCCTTAACACCATCACCCGTCTAGTCCATCCTCCCACCAAACCTTCCTCCTTCAACCCTCAGTTTGTTCTCTTTTTTTTTGGGTGTTTTTTATGTATGATTCCAGAACTTCTCAACCTTAGCACTATTGACATTTTGTACCAGATATTTATTGTGGGAAGGCTGTACTATATTTGTGATTGTTATTATGGGATGTTTAGAAACATCCCTGGCCTTTACCCACTAGAGGCCAGTAACATCCAAGTCAGGACAACCAAAAATGTCAAATATCTCTTGGGGGATACTGCCACCCCTATTCAAGAACCACTGTGCTACCTACAGTCTTCTAACTTAGTGCTTCTCAACCTCTTAGTGGTAGAGGATCATTTTTTCCCCCAACCCTTGCAGCTACTTTGGAAGAATACAATAAAAATGAGTTACTGGAAAAATTAGATGAAAGACAGCAGGGTGAAGACACAAAATACGAACTGATTTATTATTCAACAAATATATATTACTATGTCAAATTGCTGTAAAAGTTTTAATAATTCGTATACCACTGCTGGTCCACAGACAACACTTTGAGCACTTTAATAGCAGTTCAGTGTCAGGACGACAATGATTATTATTAACAGGTAATTTTGGAATGCTGTAGGAATCATGTTAGCATGACAGGTTTTCACTTGTCTTTAAGGTTCAGAAATTTTACCAAGCTATATTGAGGTGTGAATCTTTTATCCCCATTCCAGCGTAGGGTTGAGTAAACCCTGTTTAATAGACACCATCTTTCTTAATGTGAGGGAAATTTCTTCTAATTATTTATGGCTTCCTTATGTATTCCTTTTCTTTTGGAATTCTTGTTTGCATGTATTTGTTGTAATTTAGAATTTTTTTGCGTTTGATCTTTCACAACACTAAATGAGGTCTCAACTAAGATTATCTTCTGTTTTATCTGCTGAAATGTTTCAGTTAGAAAAGCATGTATTTTGATTTTGGGAAGTCTAAGGCCTTGGAGGTCTTTAAGTCCTTATTTTTCATTCCGTTTCATTGATTAGGTAGTACTGTGTGATTTTCTCTCTCTTGTTGGTGGGCTTCTTTGGGCTAGTTCTTTTAGACTTAGATGTGGTGGTTACAGTATTCTTGAATGCCTGGAATCCTGCAGTAAAACAGACAGAGCAGTTTCCCCTGCTGTGGGGCCTGTGAAGTAGAAACTTCCCAGGCTGTCAATCCTGGCTGAGGTAAGGATTATCTCCAGTCTCCCTGCTTAACTCCCTTTTGGCCTTTTGAGGGGGTCAGGGAAAACTGGCACATTAGTTTGGGGTGTTCTTTTCTGCCTGGGGTGAGCAGTTGTCTAACATCCTACCTCGACTATACCCTGTAGTCCAAGACTAAGTTTATGGAGAAGAAACACCTCATCCCAGATTTTTGCTTTCTATCTGCATCTAACCCAGCACACAGGCCTGAGTTGTTCCTAACTCCTCCTGGTCCCAGGGCCTTTTGGCTGAGAAGCAAAAAATTTGTAACAGGGAGTAGAGAGGGGAAGGGAGCTCTGGTCAGGTAACTGATCTTAGCATTCTTTGAGTTCTGGTATGATTTATGTTTGAGTTCTGTGGCAGTTAGTGGATTTAAGAGTCCCACTATATGATATATTTAGAGGTGTTTTACAATTACATGTATTTTAAAGTGTATTAACATTCTGGTGCTTGTTTTCAGTAACAGAATCACCATGATTCTTCAGAGGCTCTTCAGGTTCTCCTCTCTCATTCGGTCTGCAGTCTCAGTTCATTTGAGGAGGAACATTGGTGTTACAGCAGTGGCATTTAATAAGGAACTTGATCCTGTACAGAAACTCTTCGTGGACAAGATTAGAGAATACAGAACTAAGCGACAGTAAGTGGGTAGATAATCAACCATGGTGTAAATATAAATATTCAAAGTATGTAAGTTTTGAGATGGGGAAAAAAAAATTACTTGGTGTTTGAAAGTGTCTAAAATCTTCACTGAACTGATCTGTGACATAGAGGTTCATTAGGTGCTCTAAAAGAAGATAAAATCTTGATTTTTAAGTCCCAATTTTATTTTCCTTACATGGGTTCCAAGGGAGAATTCCATTAAATCTATTGTCATTTTAGACATATCATTATTATAATGTCATTTATTATAGACTGCAATCAATTCTTAAAAGTGCATGGGATCTTGGAAATCATTTAGGAACTATATTTGAGAAAACTAAGTCCATTAGACATTAATTAGCCTAACATCATAAAACTAAGCAGAGGAAGAACATATTATCAAAATATTCTTTTTTTTTTTTAAGAATTGAGACTATATTTTTATTATCATCTAAATCCCCTTTGAGGTTGATGATCAAAGCTAATTCACTTTGGCTGTATCTTTAATGCATGGGACATTAAAAAAAAAAGTCATTCGCAGAAGAAAAGCAAAAGAAGACAAAACTTCTATTTTGATTGACCACGATCTGTTAATTGCTTGACTGATCAAGTTAAGTATCAAGTCAGCCAAGTCAAGCACTTTTCCATAGAAGGAACCACAGAATATATAATAGCAACTGGATGGAAGTAAAACAATCCTCCCCCAAAATTTCCACTCCCTTGTTTCCTTCTACAGAAGCACCTCACAATTCAACTTCCCATCCTCGAAAAGACTGATTTAACCTAAGCTTTCCTTTTCTTCTTTGACTGGGTAAAGCCCTGAATAAACGTCTCTATATTATCTGTTGAAATGTATCATTGCACTTGGAAAAATAATGGTAATTTGTGAATGCTTCTTCTCTTTTCTTTCTCTTCTTTCCTTTTTTTTCTTTTTTTTTTTTAATGATTTTTTTATTATATTATGTTAGTCACCATACAGTACATCCCCGGATTCCGATGCAAAGTTCGATGCTTCATTAGTTTGCGTATAACACCCAGTGCACCATGCAATACGTGCCCTCCTTACTACCCATCACCAGTCTATCCCATTCCCCCACCCCCCTCCCCTCTGAAGTCTTCAGTTTGTTTCTCATAGTCCATAGTCTCTCATGTTTCATTCCCCCTTCTGATTACCCCCCTTTTCTTTATCCCTTTCTTCCCCTACCGATCATCCTAGTTCTTATGTTCCATAGATGAGAGAAATCATATGATAATTGTCTTTCTCTGCTTGACTTATTTCACTTAGCATTATCTCCTCCAGTGCCGTCCATGTTGCAGCAAATGTTGAGAATTCGTTCTTTCTGATAGCTGAGTAATATTCCATTGTATATATGGACCACAGCTTCTTAATCCAGTCATCTGTTGAAGGGCATCTCGGCTCCTTCCATGATTTGGCTATTGTGGACAATGCAGCTATGAACATTGGGGTGCATATGGCCCTTCTCTTTACTACGTCTGTATCTTTGGGGTAAACACCCAGTAGTGCAATGGCTGGGTCATAGGGTAGTTCAATTTTTAACTTTTTAAGGGACCTCCACACTGTTTTCCAGAGTGGCTGTACCAACTTGCATTCCCACCAACAATGTAGGAGGGATCCCCTTTCTCCACATCCTCTCCAACAATTGTTGTTTCTTGCCTTGTCTATCTTTGCCATTCTAACTGGCGTAAGGTGGTATCTCAGTGTGGTTTTGATTTGAATTTCCCTGATGGCTAATGATTTTGAACATTTTTTCATGTGTCTGTTAGCCATTTGTATGTCTTCATTGGAAAAGTGTCTGTTCATATCTTCTGCCCATTTTATGATTTGTTTATTTGTTTCTCGTGTATTGAGTTTGAGAAGTTCTTTGTAGATCTTGGATACCAGTCCTTTATCTGTGGTGTCCTTTGCAAATATATTCTCCCATTCCGTGGGCTGTCTCTTAGTTTTTTTGACTGTTTCCTTGGCTGTGCAGAAGCTCTTTATCCTGATAAAGTCCCATAAGTTCATTTTATCTTTTATTTCTCTTGCCTTTGGAGATGTGTCGTGAAAAAGGTTGCTCTGGCCGATGTCATAGAAGTTGTTGCCTATGTTCTCCTCTAGAATTTTGATGGATTCCTGTCTCACATTGAGGTCTTTCATCCATTTGGAGTTTATTTTTGTGTATGGTGTGAGAGAGTGGTCAAGTTTCATTCTTTTGCATGTAGCTGTCCAATTTTCCCAGCACCATTTATTGAAGAGACTGTCTTTTTTCCACCGGATGTTTTTTCCTGCTTTATCAAAGATTAGTTGCCCAAAGAGCCGAGGGTCCATTTCTGGGTTCTCTATTCTGTTCCATTGGTCGATGTGTCTGTTTTTGTGCCAGTACCATGCTGTCTTTGTGATCACAGCTTTGTAGTACAGCTCGAAATCCGGCATTGTGATGCCCCCAGCTTTGTTTTTCCTTTTCAACAGTTCCTTGGAGATTCGGGGCCTTTTCTGGTTCCATACAAATTTAAGGACTATTTGTTCCAGTTCTTTGAAAAATGTCCTCGGTATTTTGATCGGGATAGCATTGAAAGTGTAGATTGCTCTGGGTAGTATGGACATTTTAACTATGTTAATTCTTCCAATCCATGAGCATGGAATATTTTTCCATCTTTTTATGTCTTCCTCAATATCTTTCAAAAGTGATCTATAGTTTCTAGCATATAGGTCCTTTACGTCTCTGGTTAAGTTAATTCCAAGGTAACGCATGGTTTTTGGTGTTATTGTAAATGGGATGGATTCCCTAATTTCTCTTTCTTCAGTCTCGTTATTCGTGTATAGAAATGCAACTGATTTCTGGGCATTGATTTTGTATCCTGCCACCTTACTGAATTGTTCTATAACTTCTAATAGTTTGGGAGTGGATTCCTTTGGGTTTTCCATATAGAGTATCATGTCATCTGCAAAGAGAGACAGTTTGACTTCTTCTTTGCCGATTTGGATACCTTTGATCCCTTTTTGTCTTCTGATTGCTGTTGCAAGGACTTCTAGTACTATGTTGAATAATAGTGGCGAGAGTGGGCATCCTTGTCGTGTTCCTGATCTTAAGGGAAAGGCTTCCAGCTTTTCCCCATTGAGAATAATGCTTGCAGTAGGCTTTTCATAGATGGCTTTTATGAGATTGAGAAATGTACCCTCTATTCCTACACTCTGAAGGGTTTTAATCAGGAAAGGATGCTGTATTTTGTCAAATGCTTTTTCTGCATCAATTGAGAGGATCATATGGTTCTTGAGTCTTTTCTTGTTGATATGATGTATCACATTGATTGATTTGCGAGTGTTGAACCATGCTTGCATCCCAGGTATGAATCCCACTTGGTCATGATGGATAATCCTTTTAATGTACTGTTGGATTCTATTAGCAAGGATCTTGTTGAGGATTTTGGCATCCATATTCATTAGAGAAATCGGTCTGTAATTCTCCTTTTTGAGGGGGTCTTTGCCTGGTTTGGGGATCAAGGTAATATTAGCCTCATAGAATGAGTTTGGTAGCTTTCCTTCTGTTTCTATTTTTTGAAATAGCTTTAGGAGAATAGGTATTATTTCTTCTTTGAATGTTTGGTAGAATTCCCCAGGAAAACCGTCTGGGCCTGGAGTTTTATTATTTGGAAGGTTGTTTATCACTGACTCAATTTCTTCATAGTTAATTGGCCTATTTAAGAAATCTATTTCTTCCTGTTTCAGTCTTGGTAGTTTATAGGTTTCCAGGAAGGCCTCCATCTCTTCCAGATTGTTTAGTTTTTTGGCATATAGCTGTTGATAAAAGTTTCTAATAATCCTTGCAATTTCAATGGTGCTGGTCGTGACCTCTCCCTTTTCAGTCATAATTTTAATAATCTCAGTCCTTTCTCTTTGTTTTTGGACAAGTTTTGCCAGTGGTCTATCAATTTTATGGATTCTCTCAAAGAACCAGCTTCTAGTCCTGTTGATCTGCTCTACTGTGGTTCTGGTCTCTAATTCATTGATTTCTGCTCTAATCTTGGTCAACTCCTTCCTTGTCAGTGGGTTAGGCCTGTCCCTCTGTTGCTGTTCCAGTTTCTTGAGGTGAGAATATAGAAACTGCATTTTAGATTTTTCTATTCTTTTGAGTGAGGCTTGGATGGCTATGTATTTCCCCCTTAGGACTGCCTTTGCAGTATCCCATAGGTTTTGGACCGTTGTGTATTCATTCTCGTTGGTCTCCATAAATTGTTTAATTTGTTTTTTGATTTCCTGGTTTATCGAGTCATTCTTGAGCAGGATGGTTCTTAGCCTCCAAGTGTTTGAGTTTCTTCCAGGTTTTTCCTTGTGGTTGAGTTCCAATTTCAGAGCGTTGTGGTCTGAGAATATGCAGGGGATAATTTCAATCTTTTGGTATTGGCTGAGACCTGTTTTGTGTCCCAGAGCATGATCTATTCTTGAGAATGTTCCATGGGCATTTGAATAGAATGAGTATTCTTTGGTTCTGGGGTGTAGTGTTCTATATATATCTATGAGGTCCAACTCGTCGAGTATGGCATTCAAAGCCTTTGATTCTTTGCTTAGTTTTTGCCAGGGTGTTCTGTCTATTTCTGATAGTGGGGTGTTGAGGTCCCCTACTATTACTGTGTTCTTATCTATATGTCTCTTTATTTTGGTTAAGAGTTGGCTTGTGTATCTTGCTGCTCCCCTGTTGGGGGCATATATATTAATAATTGTCATATCCACTTGTTGAATACTTCCTTTAAGAATAATATAGTGCCCTTCTGTATCTCTCTCTATGGCCTCTAGTTTAAAATCCAGTCTATCTGATATGAGAATTGCTACTCCAGCTTTCTTTTGAGGTCCATTTGCGTGGAAGATGGTACTCCATCCCCTTACTCTAAGTCTGAATGCATCTTTGGGTTCAAAATGAGTCTCTTGTAGACAGCAAATGGATGGGTCATGTCTTTTTATCCAATCTGCAACCCTGTGGCGTTTTATGGGAGAGTTTAAGCCATTTAGATTGATAGAGATTATTGACAGATATGATTTTAATGATGCCATTTCTCTTTAAAGTCTTTGTATCGGTTGTGACTTGCTGCTCTGTATCACTCTTGGGGCCTTTTTACCTTTATAGAGCCCCCCTTAATATCTCCTGTAGGGCTGGTTTCGTGGTTACGAAATTGGTTAATGATTGGCGATTTTGGAACGTCTTTATTTCTCCATCAATTCTGAATGACAGCTTTGCTGGATAAAGGATCCTTGGCTGCATGTTTTTCTCTGAAAGAGCTTTAAAAATGCCCCCCCAAGCCTTTCTCTCATTCCAGGTCTCTGTAGACAGGTCTGACGTAATCCTGATACCTTTGCCTTGGTACGTGAGAAATTTCTTTGCCCTGGCCGCTTTCAATACTGTATCCTTGGATCTAATATTTGCGAATTGCACTATGACATGCCGTGGCGTAGGTTTGTCCTGGTTGAGCTTGGATGGGGTCCTCTCTGCCTCTTGGACACGAATGCTTGTTTCCCTTGCTAGATTAGGGAAGTTTTCAGCTACAATTTGTTCAAATATCTCTTCTAGACCTCTCTTTTTCTCCACCCCCTCAGGGATGCTGATGATTCTGACATTGGATCGTTTCATAGAGTCAGTAATTTCCCGTAAACTACATTCGTGGGCGTGGATTTTTTTAAGACCAGCTTCTATTTTTGTTTTTTCTTCTACTAACCCATCCTCCAATTTGCTAATGCGTTCCTCTGCCTCGGTGACCCTGGCCGTCAGAGCCTCTAGTTTTGACTGCATTTGGCTCATAGAATTTTTAATTTCTGTCAGATTCGCTCTCATTTCTGCCCTTAGGAATTCTATATTCTCAGTCATTTTCGTTAATACTTTTTTCAAGTCTACTCATCATCTTGACCATTGTTGCTCTGAATTCCATTTCTGATAATTTAGATACATCCATATGTATTAATTCTGTGGCAGAGGCCACAGACTCATTATCTTTTCTTTGCTGGGGGGGACTTCTCCTCATCATTCTGATGAGGAGAGATTGCGGGGTTGTCCAGAGCCCAAATTATTGACTGGGACCCAGGCCATGTGCCCTTGTTTTGAGAGACAGTCAGCAAGAAAGGGAACCCAAGCAGGGGAGTGGGAGAGGAAGAAGCAGGCTCCCAGCGGAGAAGCCTGATGAGGGACTCCTTTCCGGAACGCTGTGATCACGCCCTAATCCCAAGAGAGGCACTTAATGACTGCGCCACTTTCCGGAACGCTGTGATCACGCCCTAATCCCAAGAGAGGCACTTAATGACTGCGCCACTCAGGCGCGCTGAGTTGTGGGCTTCTTGATTTTTCAGCCTGCCTTCTGGGGGAGGGGCCTGCCACGCCGGTACACAGGAAACCCTGTTTGGGTAGAGTCTCCGTGTCCCCTGTGAGGGGGGATGGGGATGGGCACCCAGTGAGCCGGTATTTCCAGGCTTTTGTTCTCTGGCGGCTTTCCCTAGCGGTCTTCTGTGCCTCTTCTGAGAGTCGGAGCAGCAGCGGCTGAAATTCAGCCTCTGTCTCAGAACAGAGGGATTGTGGTCCGTTCTCCACTGATGTTCTGGCCACTTTAACTCTGTTTCTGTTGGTGCTGCTCAACCCTGCAGCGTCCTGGGATGTGCGCCCCACACCCGGCGTCCCAGCCCTCACTTCCAGGGCCGGTGCGTCTCTGTTCTTTATGTTTCTAACCCCGCCAGTCGCCAGCCGCCCCGCGCGCGTTCCCGGAGCTCCCGGTCTCAGTCTGGATCCAGTGAGCACACTGGAGTTCCGGAGCTCCGTGAGATGCTTGGTAGCGCGCGCCCCCGGCTCACGGTCTCCGTCTGCTGTCTCAAGGGTGTGGGTCCGTGGTCCGCCCGCTCCCCCATGCAGGTGGCTACCGTTTCCCGGGGCCCTGACACAGCGGCTCCCTCCCCCTTCAGTTTATCTTCCGATATCTGTGCGCGGTTTCACAGCTCTCTGCTTCGTACCTCAATACTCAGCCCTGGAGATGTTCATTTGTAGAGATCCAGATGTATCTTCCTGCGTCTCAGGCTGATTCCGTGGATGTTCCTGCTGGTCTGGTACCTATCCAGCTCAACTCGGGACCGGCTGAAAAAGGAGTCCCCTACTCCTCCGCCATCTTAACTCCTCCCCTATCAAAATATTCTAACTCGGGGCGCCTGGGTGGCACAGCGGTTAAGCATCTGCCTTTGGCTCAGGGCGTGATCCCGGCGTTATGGGATCAAGCCCCACATCAGGCTCCTCCGCTAGGAGCCTGCTTCTTCCTCTCCCACTCTCCCTGCTTGTGTTCCTTCTCTCGCTGGCTGTCTTTATCTCTGTCAAATAAATAAATAAAATCTAAAAAAAAAAATTCTAACTCTCAATTTAGTGGCCTTTCTATGACATCATGATTTGGGGGAATGAATGAACACAGCATTTTTTCTTTAATTATATTTCCATAGTTCTATATTTCTGGGAAGGTCAGAGGACAAAAGACTCTGAAATGGCATAAAGCAAGTCCAGGATAAACAGTGTTGTGGAACCACACAGTTTTGGAGATGAACCTCAGCCATCAGATTCAAACCCCAAATCTTAGGAAAAGTGACATACATAAGTTCAGTGTCCTGTTTTTAGTTGTCTAGCATGTGCAGAGCATTGGGCAATTAACTCGGTGGGCCACAGAAAGAAGTCATATTGCATTTCCATAATATTCTTGAAATCTAATAGGTGTAGAAAGCTTGTAGGCCTGTATAAAGTAATATATAAGGTAAAATGGATTAGAGCTAAGGTAGTGACACAGTCAGTATTTTGGGGAGTTCGTAGGAGGGAATGCTCCTTTCTTGCTGGAGGCATTTTAGAAGGTAGGTTGCAAGAGTGGTTGTTTTATCTTGGCTTTGAAAGCCCTATTTGTGGTCCTTTATCCCTTTTGAGAATATGGATACCTATGGATCATCCTTTCAGTTTAAAAAATGTGAAGAATTTACTCACATGATTTTGCTTATAGCTTGAAAGTGTTCTCAAACCTGTGGAAGGCTGTAGGTAGATATCCATACCTAGGGGTCTCCCCCAGGTTCTGAACAATTGGTGTGAAGGTCGGACAGATAATGGAGTGGGAAGAAGGTAACTTTTAGGAGGAAAGAATGGTGTGAGCTAAGGCATGAAAACTTGAAACCATAAAGTATATTTGAGAAATTGTGTCATGCTGTTTTCCAGGACTGTAGGGTATATGAGAAGTGTAGGGAGCAGTAAGAACAGGAATGGCATTGAAATGAGGGGATTATGAGAGGCCTTGATTATAGATGGTCAATTAAGGTATTATTTGATAGGCATTTATGAGGAATTTAAGGTTTTTGAGCAGGATGGTGGGGTAGAACAAGATAAAGTTACTCTATTAGGATGATAATTTTAATCACAGTATTAGAAAAATTGGAATGAGTAGGAAAGGAAGACAGACATGGTAGGAAAATGTAATAATCAAGCATTGGTTGATGAGAACTTTATTTTCATAGCAGTGGGAAGATAAAAGTGACAGTCAAGACATTGAGAGACCGAGAACTGGTCTTGATTACCTGATGGAGAGACAGAGGAGAGGGAACACTTAAAGAACTCTGAGACTTTGAGACTGGGCAACTAACAAAAAGGTTTTGTCCTTAAAACTAAGGAGGGAGAGGGCAAGGGGATTAAAATGAAATTCTGACAACAATCTTACAGTTCTTATCCCCATTTTATATTTGAGAAAAGCAAGGCGGAACGTTTAGAATTTGTCTAAAATCACACTGTTCAGTAAGCAGATGTTCGGGGCTGATGGGGAACATTTGAGTGTCTCCTGTCCAGAGGTATTGTAGTGTCTTTGTTTTGGTACTGTTTGTACTTCAGCTGTACAATAAGTCGATCCTGAGGTGTACTCTTTTTATTTTTTTTTAACGTAAGCTTTACACCCAACTTGGGGCTCCAGCTCAGGACCCTCAAGAGGTATATGCTCTACCCACTGAGTCAGCCAGGTGCCCCTGAGGTGTACTCTTAATCTAAGGAGCCCGTAGTTCATTTGTGCATGTGGTGTGGAGAAATGTTCTGCACATGTATTCCGGCCTGGAATGTCACTCTAACACTTACTAGCTCTGTGACCTTAAGCAGGTTATTTAACCTCTGTACCTTATTCATATGTAAGGTGGGGATGATAATAACAGCACTGTTTCATAGGATGTTATAAAAATTTAGTGATTGAATAAATTAGCCTAGTATTTTTTAAGTGAAATAAAGAAGTATACTTTGAGTGTCTGCTTTGTCCTGGTCACCATGCTAGGTCCTGGGGATGTAATAAGATGGGCTGGGAGACATATTCAGGTGAGGAGGTAGGTGATATGTGGCCTCTTTATCATAAGACTACATATAAAAGTTAGAACAGCCGTCATCTATCAGTAACCAGTGTATTGGTGAGACTGGCTGGATCCTCTTAAAGCAGTTTCTAAACTTGCGGCTCCCGGAGCTGGAAGACAATCATTAAAGTATCTCGTCGAAGTCTCTATGTAGACCTGCACTGTCTATTTCATTAGCCATTATTCACATGTGACTATTGAAATTTAATTAATTATAATTAAGTGTAAATAAAAATTCAGCTCCTCAGTCACTTCAGTCACATTTCTAGTGCTCACTAGCCAGATTTGCTAGTAGCTACCTTATGAGATGGCGTAGATACAGGGCATGTCTGTCATAGAAGGTTCCATTGCATGTGCTGATCTAGAAGAAAACTGGGTCTGTGACAACAAACATCATTAACAAGTTCTTAAATTAGAGCTGTCTCTATTTTTTTGTGGAAATTTTATAACATAAGTAAGGCCCTATACTTCTATCGTAGTCGTATGTGAAAATATTATTACCCTTAATGCAGTTCTCACTTGCAAAGTTTTGTTTATTGTTCATTGGTAGGTGGGCAGTAACATGACAAACACAGAATTTATGCAAAGAATTAGTTACAGCTAATTGGCCCCACTGCTGGTCCGTGATGCTATATTTATCTTCCAAAGCACAACTCTTAATATTGTCATTTTATTGCTTAGTAAATAAAATAGAAACTCCCAGACTTAACATTCCAGGCCTCCCATGACCTGGGTCCTGCTGGGTTTTTCCATCTAGATGGCTTATATTCTCCACATACAGTTAGTTCTTTATTACCTCCGTATCTTTGCTTTTTCAGTCTTAGAATGTATGAAATTAAAATCTGACTCAAATGCATGATAAGTCACGAATGCCACCTTTTTAAAATGAAATTTTTCCGAATTAGCTCAGCAAAAGTGTGATCTCAGCTTGAGTAGCTGTTTGATAAACTGTGTCTTTGAAGCTTATCAATAGCTCTTATAGCACAAATGTTTCTAAACATGTTATTTTTTTTCCTAAATAGCAAAATCTCTGAGGGTAGGAAATTGCTGCTGCTTTGTTCGGCCTCTGTTGTAGAGATTTAAAGTTACGAAGACCTTTTAGAAGCCATTTAGTGGTGCCTGATTTAAATCAGGTAATAAAAATAGATAAGGCTTACTGACCACTGTGTCACCACACTATGTGCCAGGTACTATGTTAAGTGGAACGTGAGCATTATCTCTGTAGTTCTCATAACACCACAATTAGGTAGGACCTTTAGTTTTAGATGTGGAAACTAAAATTTAGAGTGCTTCATGCCTTGCTCCAGTTTATGCAGTTTTAATACATTATAGAGCTGACATTCAAACAGAAGCAGTCACTGATTCCAGGAGCCCATGGACTTAGCCATCATATCTTACTGCAATTTAGACCTCAAGAGATTCTGACTTGATAAACATCCTTGATACTCCAAACTTTGCATGTTAGAAGTTTGAAGTTGCCTTGTTTATGTGAAACATAAAAAAAGTTTGAGTTGAAATTCAAGCAGATACACTTTTTTTCAGAAAGAGTATTTTTTCCCATGTGAGTACTTTTAAAAGATCCATTGAAACTTGATGGTAAAAGTAATTTTGTTTTTGTAAACTAGTGGATAAGGCGAGTTTTTACCTGCTCATTTACACAACAGGGCATCTGGTGGACCCGTTGATACTGGCCCAGAGTACCAGCAAGACCTGGAGAGGGAGCTTTTTAAGCTTAAGCAAATGTATGGTAAAGCAGACATGAATACATTCCCGGACTTCAAATTTGAAGGTAAGTGTCTTTAATCATGGATTCAGTCTTGTGGAAGATTATTTTAAGTTGATCGTATTTCTGCTTTTACTTCCTTGAATTGTTCAGAGGATTAAATGACATTCACACAAAATAAATTTCTTAGGACAGTGACGTTTACATGACAAGCTCTGGTGTAAATGTTTGCCATTGGTATAGGAGAGCATAGAGCAGGTTAAATGGTGGGAATCTGAGATCAAACTCCCTGATCTTGAATCTTAACAAGATCACTATGAGGTGTGTGATCTTGGATAGGTAACTGGTGACCATTCTCGCCTGATATTTGGGGAGAATTACATCTTCTTTGTGGCTGTCGTAATTAAATGACATAATGTATGTGAAATCAGTAAATAGAGAGCCTGGTTTATAATAAGTGCAGAGTAAATCTTTAGCAATTATTATGTTTCCATGTAGGTGTTTAAAAACAGTATTCACTAAAAAAAAAAACAACAGAAGATTGATGAGTTAAATATTAGAGCCTTCTAGATAATGCGTCTTATTGCCATATGGCTAAGCTTGAACCTTTTTTTTCCTTTTCTTAGATCCTAAGTTTGAAGTCATCGAAAAACCCCAGTCCTGAAGAAATAATGTAAAATTTATTTGGTAATTTGTTCCTAGATTAGTTGTACAACTGGTCAGAATAAACATACATTTCTCAACTGTCAAATGTTCTTTTAATTCTGATTCCAAATAAATTATTTGGTGATGTTGGGTGTGCAGTTGAGTGTATTGAATTCTGTGTCTCGGCATCATTTTTAAATTCTCCCATTTGGTTATAATGAATCAGGTGGAAACCTTGCATAAATTGGCTACAAGTTGCCCATAACCCGCCAGACTCTTCTCAGTGTGCAGGACTACCCTTTTAGTCGTGGAGACTTACTGCCTGGGGGGAGCCACCCTGACCGAAGGAATGTTTGCTGCAGAAGGATATTACATCCGCTCCCAGAATATAAAGAAATGGCTTATAAATCTTTTTCATAGCTTTTCCAGGAAACTCGAGGTAAGTTTGAATATACACAGGAACATCCATTGTGTTTTAACTACTATCTCCTCAAATGTTAACTGCTTTTATCCTAATAGCCCAGGTCCTTCCTCTTCCCTTGCAGTTTATGATCAGAGGCTATTACTGTGCTCCGCAGACAGAGGAAGGAAAGCTGAGAGCAGGGTGGGGGTTCTACAAAGGAACCTGCTTTGAAAGATGAAGCTGTGTGGTGTGGTTTAGCCCAAGTGATGGAAGACCCAGCAGATAATGCACCAGACAGGTGGCATAACAGGTACATGAAAATTTCAGTTACTGTAGATGGCTCTTAAGGAAGTTATATTTCTTAAGAAGGAAACCAGCTGTGCCTTTTCATATCTGACAATCTCTCTGACACGTGTCAATAAGTATGGATGTTAATAAACCTTTAAAGATTAAAAAAAAATGAAATCCTAGAACAGCCTTCTTTATGAGTTTAGCTCACTTAAAAAGAGGATGGGGCACCTGGGTGGCACAGCGGTTAAGCGTCTGCCTTCGGCTCAGGGCGTGATCCCGGCGTTATGGGATCGAGCCCCACATCAGGCTCCTCCGCTAGGAGCCTGCTTCTTCCTCTCCCACTCTCCCTGCTTGTGTTCCTTCTCTCGCTGGCTGTCTCTGTCTCTGTCAAATAAGTAAATAAAAAATCTTAAAAAAAAAAAAAAAAAAAAAGAGGGACAGATTTTTACTGTGGTGTGCCCATTCTAGCTGAAATCAAACCCACTTAGGAATACCTTTCCCAAGATTTGTAACTATTTCCTAATGATACAGCTGTGATTAAACTAGTAAGATGTGCAGAATTGGAATTGGGGAGGGTAAAGCAATAGGAAGAAACGGCCCAGTTTCTTCAAATGATGCTAAGCAATGACAGTTCACTTGAACTACTTTTATTTAAATAATTGTAGACATTGAAACGATTAAATGTTTGATTATGGTATTATTTAAAGGTAATTGAGGAAGTCAGGTTGCTCAGGTCCTTTCTCTAACCTCCCCTGAAACAACTCCACCCACCTGTGGCAGGTGAGTTGCCTTGGGGTCCACAGTGCGACTGCTGGTCTAGAGAAGGGCTTGTCCCTTGTCAGCACACGCTTCACCTCCCTTCTTATTCCCTCACTTCCCCTGCTCGGTTTAGTTGAATTTTACCTTTTATAATTTCACACCTAGTTTCTCATACACTTTTTAAAAATCTGTCTTGGAACTATTTGGAGTTTGCTGGAACATGCCAGTCTCTTCATTCATTCTGTAAACATAAGGATTCTACTTGTGACTGACTATAAGAACACTGTGTTAAGTACCCTACGTCATAGGGCGTTTATTACTAATATTCGACCAGGGAGGTGCTCTTTTGTCCAGCTGGATGTTAAATTCCTCATCTTCCTCAGAGCCCCTTCCTCTTTCTGGTGAGGCTGCCCCAACTCTGCAACTGCAGCCTTTCTCTGCCACGTCAGTCTGCCGGTACACTCCTTATCCAGAACTTCACACCTTCGCTGTTTGCTACAAACCATCTCAACCTTCTAGGTTTTAGTGTTGAAATGGTTTTTTTCTCCCATGCCTGGTGTTACAGGTTGAATTGTGTTCCCCTAAAATTCATTTGTGGAAGTCCTAACCCCCAGAACCTTACAATGGGGTTATATTTGGGGATAAGACTTTTAAAGGGGATTAAGTAAAAATTAGGTCTTTAGGGTAGGCCTGAATCCAATCTGACTAGCGTTCCTATAAGGAAGAGGAGATCTGAGATGAAGAAAGGTACAGAGAACTGGAAAGGGACATAATGTCTGTTACTTACCTAGTGTTACCTTTATTTTTTTTTATTATTATCACTATTATTATTTTTTAGATTTTATTTATTTATTGGACAGAGAGAGACACAGCAAGAGAGGGACACCAGCAGGGGGAGTAGGAGAGGGAGAAGCAGCCCAATGCGGGGGCTCCATCCCAGGACCCTAGGATCATGACCTGAGCCAAAGGCAGGCGCCTAACGGCTGAGCCACCAGGCGCCCCTAACAATAATAATAATAACCTAAGAGGGCTTCTGTTTCAGGCAATATTTATTTATTTAAATCCATCTAGTGTAGGATTTTTTGGTTTTGGCGATTAGTAGTTCTCCTTTGCTGCTTTCTGTAGTAGGCCTATAAATGCTTGCTCTCTCTGGTTAGGTGCTGTGTGTAAAAGTTCTTAGGGGGCTCTGTGGGCTAGGAGGTCTTCCCATTGCACAGGTTACCCTAAGAGGGAGGTCCACTCCAACTCCATCTCTTCCAAACTCCCCTCTGTGGGACAGTCCTGTATCAGATGTTTTATCTCAGTAAGACACTGGCCAGAGGCTCAAGGCCCACTACTTTCAATGATGCCTACTTGACCATTGGAAATTCATATATCCTTGCTGGGAAAATAGGTGCTTCTCCATTCCCCTGCTGTCTTTCTTTTTTTTTTTTTTTTTTTTTTAAATTTTTTTTTTTTTAATTTTTTTTTTTCGACAGAAGATAGAGACAGCTAGCGAGAGAGGGAACACAAGCAGGGGGAATGGGAGAGGAAGAAGCAGGCTCCTAGCAGAGGACTGGTGTGGGGCTCGATCCCATAACGCCGGGATCACGCCCTGAGCCGAAGGCAGACACTTAACCGCTGTGCCACCCAGGTGCCCCTCCCTGCTGTCTTTCTTAATAGCTTTTTCCAGCACTTTCTCCCTGCTCAAATAGCTATTTCCTTCTTGGCAGGCACCCTCAGTTTTTGCAAGTGATTCTCTTTAAAATACTCTGTATTTGATTTGGAAGATGAGTCAGGTAATAGAACATATAACTTGGACAAATTCATTTTGTCTCACAGTTTGGACAATTCATTCTCTCTCCATTACTCCTCATCCTCAAGCAATCCATACACACTTCATATGAGCTTGTGTGATAGGGTAAAAGGAGAGGACTGGAGTAATGATTTCAGGGTAGCGCCATTATCTTCATGAACATCAAAGGGAGTATTTGTACCCAAATTGTTTATGGTTTTCTTTAGAAAGTGGGGTACTTATTGTCAGCCTTGGGCCAACAGAAGATGTCCCAATCAACGTTCTGTTAACACGAATGTATCATATCTTTATGTATAATACTTTTCTCATATTCTTTGCTATTTGTTATCCTAAAATTTAGAAAAACAATTTTCTTGACCTATAGTAACTTTAGTATAATTTTGCTAATTAAATATTTGGAAGGAAATTGAGTTTGAGAATGAAAAGTCACATGGCAAGGGCAACTTGAGAAATCCAACCAGGGATTTTAGGAAGCTTCAGTTTTTACACCATCTTTAGGAAGCACATACAAGTAGCACATTTAATGTTAAAAATATCATGAAGTGGACCTTTAAATCAATCCGCCCTCAGTCTTAGAGAATTTTAGCAGGTCCTTTGTTGACACAACTATTCACTTATTTTGAGAACGTTTTCTTAGTAGTAGGCATAAAGACATTTTATACTGTAGTATGTCTTGGTACTTTTAAACTTGGGCAAATAAAAATATGGCATATTTTTAAAAGTCATGAACAAGTAAATAGAAAGTGTTAAAGTCAGCTGAGGAAATCTAAAAGACCTTAGTGGCTTTATTTGACAATTTATGAATCAGGCAGCATCCAGTCTAACAAATAGAAAAGTGCCCAGAAGAGCTATACGGAATTACTTTCATAGGCAGAAAGGAAGTTACAAGTAGAATGGCTTGGCTGTGGCAAAGTCATCTTCCTTTGGGGGACTGGAAGGGTCTATGGGGCAGATTACCGACTGGCCTGACCAGGCAATTTCAGATTGACTGGTTTTAGATTCTACTCCTGGAAGAGGTTGAAACTGCAGTTAAGCTTGGTATTGAAGTTTTGGTTTGGTGATAGTACAAATTTTAGAGTATGTTGTCTCTTTTTTTAACAGTATTAACAAATAAAAATGTATAGTTTACTTTGAATTTCCCAACCAGTTATTACTACTAAAAGTGTTCCAAACTCTTACAGAACAAAGGATGGAAAATTGGAAACAAGAAACAAAGATTGGAAAATTAAATTTTAAAACTTGAATGTTGGAAAAATATCTTAAGATCTTTTTAAGAACTGTGGGGAAATGGATGCCTAAAGAACAAAGGAGTGGGAGAAGAGGGAAAGGATTTCTGTCCAGCTTTAATGGAGCAATAATGTGTGTCACTTTGCATAATAAATGAACTGCATTATAATAACATTGCAGAATGCGATACTTTATTATAAAGAATCTAAATCTGTGGAGAAACTTTATCAGTTTTTTTAGTTGCCCTTTCACAAGTGCTCTTGGTTTTTAAAAATTCAGCATTTATTAGATACCAACTGCATATCAGATACTGTTTAATACATGCATAAGTGTATTATGAAATAAAAACCAATAATTGCCATAAAAAATCAACCAAGTGCTATGGAGACTCAGAGAAGAATCTTCTTCCAGCAGGGGGAATGAGGGAAAGCCTCATGGAGAAAGTGAAATTTGAGCTGTCCCTTAAAGAGTAAATGGAATTTACCCATTTTGTTGATCTGGAGAATCAGCATTCCATAGGAGGAAAACGTTGTGTTTTTGAAAAAATGACCTTAATTCAGTTCGATGGGTACATAAGGCAACCAAAGTAGAACAGTGGAACATTTGGCTAGATAGGTAGGTTGTGACAATATGACAAGATGTGTATGGGGTGGGGAGGGGGGACCTTTGAACTCCAGGCTAAGGAGTTTAGCCCTTGGTAATGGAAAAGAGTGGAAGATTTTTAGAATGGGATTGACATTGTTCAAGAGTGTAATCTGGCGGGTCACTGAGATAGAAGTCATGACTAATAGAGTATTTGAGGGGGGAAGATCCCAGAAGATAAAACTTGAGATAGTAACAAAGGCCTGAGGTGAAAAGGATGAAAGCAACGACAGTCCTGGAATGAGCCAGTGCAGGGTGGAGGGGATGAATCGGGGGAGGGAGAAGGTGGACAGATTTAGAAATAGGAAGGGCAAGAGTAGGAGTGCTTGCCCTAGAATTTAAATGTATTCATCATGGTTAGCTTCAATATTAAAAAAAATAAGATTAGACACTTGGGCATCCGTGGTGAGGGGAGAGTGGATGAGACCGGAGGGCCCACCACAGCACTGGGACTGGGCGGTGGGGACAGGGAAGGCAGAGCAATGTTAACAAGCTGTGAGCCCAGGGAGGGTCAACTTGCCAGAGGTTAGTTACTAAGGGTGAACGGAAGGTGTGGCACGACAGAACTGAAGAATTTAAAAGGAAGGTGTGTTGGAGGCAAGCAATGAAACATCTTGTGTGAAACATCCTGGATCCGATGGACCTGGGTCTTGTAAACCTGAGTCCTCACTTACCTGTGTGAACTTGGTGGACTGACTCTGAGTCTCAGATTCCTTGTCTGCCAGTGACGACATGATGCGCTTTATTTTTAAAAAAATATTTTTATTTATTTAAGCGAGAAAGAGAGTACTGGGGGCGAGGGGCGGAGGGCGAGGGAGGGAGAGAATCTTGAGCAGTTGAGCATGCTCCGCAGGGCTGCATCTCACGACCCTGAGGTCACAACCTGAGCCAAAATGGCATCGGCCGCTTAACTGACTGAGCCACCCAGGCGCCTCATGAGATATAATATCATTGAGATGTGTGAGATTCTATACGTCCTCACCTCCATCCACCCCCACTGGACATACATAAAATGTTCAACAGTTTTGCCTTTTTTATTTGCAGAGCATTTTCGTCAGCGTTTGAGAGGTTGGCAGGCATCCAGATGAAAGATGATGAGATTCTAATCTTAAGCAGTTAAAGAGCTAGCCTTGTAGCTACAGATGGTAAGAGGGTGTAGTTTCCCGGGTTTTACTGAACAATAGGTGGATGACCCCTGCCCTACACTGGTGAAATGGGCCCAAAAAGTTGCACCAGCTCAGCTATTTTTATTAATGTAGACTTTAATCAAACAAAACCACTCATGACATGAAGGAAGTTCTTTGCAAAGTTGTGCTAAAAAACAATCAATTGTTCCAGATTTAGTTAGGTTAAACCTCCCAACTAAAAATAAATCTAGTTATAAGAGCAACAATGATAATTAAAGCAAAATTAGCTATTAAAGATTTCAGAGCCCTGTTCCTTATACAACACAATTTCACTGCAGGAAAATAAAATCAAAATGCTCTGTGAATTATAATGGGGTTTACCAACTGTTAATATTCAAGTCCTTCAAAAGCAAATGGAAATACAAGTCCAGACACAAGTGGATATACTTTCAATAAATGGAAAATGAGTGCTCAATATTATATCCTTTGTGTGGGAGAAAGCATTCTCCACACAATGACTTCGGCTTAGCTACATACAGTATATTATGTATAATATATATTTGACTCCAAGAAAGTGTCATATGTTAATACTTTATAAAATGAATCCTCTAGCCGAGTGACTCAGAAGCTTTCATCTGCTAGTAAAGCTAAGGCACTATGTATTTTTTCCCACAATATGGGTTCGTGTCATTTAAATCAAAGAAATTGATTTTATGTGATGGTAGGTATGCCTGAGGAGCCGTCTTTTTTTTTTTTTTTTTTTTAATTAGGCTCCAAGCCCAGCATGGAACCCAGTGCAGGGCTTGAATTCATAACCCTGAGATCAAGACCTGAGCTGAGATCAAGAGTCAGACGCTTAACCAATTGAGCCCCCCAGGCACCCCCTGAAGGGCCAACTTTGAGACTCACATAGACTCTTGACACTTGGCAATGCAAGAAGAAAGCATTCCTAATACCAAAGCAAATCAAAGCACGGGCAACATTTAGCTTAATTTTTGCGGAAGTTTATAGATAGGTGTTTTTCTCATGCTTCACCAGCAGGAGTTGGGAAACCACGTACAGGAGCCAAATCCTGTTTGTGTCTGCTGTTTTTATAAGTTTTGTTGGAACACAGAAATGCCATTTGTTTATTCTTGTCTATTGCTGCTTTTGTGCTACGAAGGCAGAGTTGAGTAGTTGTAACAGGCCAGGACGGCTTAAAATACCTACTATCTGGCCCTTTATAGAAAATGTTGGAGTCTCATGAGAAGCACAGTGTCACAGACAAGTGGGGGCAATTTATAGTCTGACAACAGGCATCTTCCCAGTGACCTGGTGTGGTGTCCAGGTACATGCCAGTGCTTAAGCTGTTTGTCTGGTAAATCCTGGGATTTGCTTTGTCTAGTGGGAAAAAAGAATGGATTCCTTTAAAAGCAGCTTAACCATGTTCAAAGTTGACAAAGTTCGTGAGTAACCTTTTCATCCAGATTTGCCCAGAACTAGAAATGCCCTGCCTATATTTTATTAACCATATTTTATATAAATTAAATAATCACACTAAGTTATGAAAGAGTATGCTTTTCTAACACAGTCTAATTGCTCTTACTATTACACAGATCATTAGAATTTTCACTCTATAACACTAGCTTGGATGCCTTTATGATAAATCAGTGGAGAAACCAGATGATAAGACCAATTTTTCATTTCGGCCACTGTTTCTCCTGTGTCTTCTATGTATCAAACAGGGCAACCAGTGTAGGAAGCCCACAGTGAGCCCTTTCATTTCACTTGTCTGACAGCCCCTTCTCCTCTCTATATGCCTGCCTCTGCAATAAGCAGGATGGGCCAGCAAGGGACTCGGCCCAGCCCAGAATTTCACTGCATGGTTTTCAGAGAAAATCATGAAAATCAACACAAAGTCACCATCATGCAGAGAAAGGTATCTGCAAGGTTATGTGTGTAGGGTCCAGTGATGAGTTCTGAGGTCAAGGTCCCTGATCTCTTCAAAGGGGTCTTAGAGGAAGGAAAGAGCAACAAACAACTCAAGTGAAATAAGACACTTGGGTTTGTGTTTGACTCTCAAAATTATGTTTAATGGAAAAAATCAATGACACACACCAGGGGAGTGAGCTCTGGTCATTAGGTATTTTTTTTCATGTTGCTTTTGGTTCCCAGAAATAAAAATAAACACAAAGTGCAAATCCTTGGGAATAACCCCCTCCTCCTACCTCCCTTCTGTGAATAGATTAGTGACAAATGAGCAGCGGAATAAGGACTGTATTAGGGGAGGAAAGAGGATTCTGGTAGAAATGAGACCAGAGGTTCCTTTTGCATCTGTCAGTAGTTTCTGAACCCTCTAAATCAGACTCCTGCACAGAGGGTGCACGCAGTTTGTATCTTCATGCTCGTTGGATTAATTTCAAAATCAGTATCTCATATTTTAGTAAGTTTCTCTAGACGTTAGGACATTTAACATTTCATAAACCTCAGAATATTACAAAGTTCTGTGATTCTTTTAGTCCAGACGCAAGAAGCCAGACTGGATTTTATTTAGGTGCTGACGGAACTATTTGTTTAAAATAACAATTTCAAGTAATTTAATGATCATAAAAATTATCATGAAATACCAACTTCATCTCCTCATGTACCTCTTTGCAAATGTAAGACAAAGCAGAGTTTTATAATCTTTTAATAACTTGTGTAACAACTGTGGTTCTGGCGTATCTCAAAGGTGGAATTCTTTTAAATTATAAAGGATTTTGTATGCTTGAAATCCTAGGAAAAGGGAAAAAAACAAGTTTAAGTATAATGTGTTAATTCATATTTAAAGAAATATTTAAAGAAATATATAAATGTTATCAGTATAAAGCTACATGCACTATGAGAATTTATAGGTACAAACCAGCATAGAGTTAACTAAATCTATTTTGTGGGGAATTAAATAAACACCAGGAGACAGGGTCTCTGAAACTTTGCCTAAAGAGTAAAAAAATCGGAGTGGGAGTTAGAGTGGGAGAATTCTTATCTGCTTGAGGTATGCTCCTGGCATCTAGCGGGTAGAGGTTGGGGTGCTGCTAAGCATCACGGTACAGCCCCCCCTCAAGAAAAATATGAAAAATTATAAGAATTCATTATATAAGAACTTATATAAGAAATGACAATATAAGAATGATGAGAAATTGTCAGTAATGCCAAGATTGCTGAGAAATCATGCTCTAGGGCAAAACCAGAATTGGAGGCTCAACCTCTCAGTGGTGAGGGCAACTGAGAAGAAGACAATGAAAAAATAAAAAGGTTTTTGCTCTTCTGAATCGGCCACAAAGTGTCTCCTACTGTTTGGAAGAATGAGATTACTTTATTTAACATTTAAGGAGTGTTTTCTATAAATTGTAGGCACAAATATGATGGCGTTACATACTGCTTATCTGCTAATGAAAGAATAATACGATTGTGGTACAGTAAACTACAAAATAAAGTGACTTCCATGAGAGACTGTAGAGTAGACAATTTAAAAAAAATCAAATTCTGACAAAAAAAAATCTATGGAACAATAAGTAGGTCACAAAGTTACTGTCCATTAGAATCACTCAAGTGTTTAAAATACCGGTGTCCACTGCCTACCCCGAGCTTTTACATGTAGGAAATCTAAGAGAATCCCTGCCACTGACTGCGAAGGAGTTCAGAGAACCAGGCTCCATTTCTTAAGAAAGGGCTTAGACCTGTAAAAACACTGGAAACCTTCCTCCTTTACCTCCCGTATTCCTGAAAAAAAATCCAGAAGGTTGAATACCCATCCAAAGAGCTATGAAATCTGAGCCATGATGGTATTTGCTGCTTCACTGTAGTGTTTACAAATGCAAAAGTACACAAGGGTCCAAATTATGTTGCCTAAACCATCTGAATTAGGTAATTATTGTCTCCCTTCAGGGATTTCTGAAATACTCCTTTCGGCAATAGCAGAGGACATTCCATATTCCTAAATGTTCCAAGTTCTCTGATAACCAAAGCAGAGTCCTGGAATCACAGATCTGGGGGAAGCCATCTGCTCGGGCAAGATGACAAGAATCAAGGTACCTGGATCCAGCCCCACCACTGTGATCCTGTGAGAACTTGGGTCTCAATTCCCTCATCTGTGAATTGGAGCTAATAACATCAGACCTAATGATGCTAGGAGGCTAATGATAGGAAACGTCATGAGAAAAAGAATGGCATGGCAAAGCCCCATTGCTCTACAAATGCCAGGCCACTTTATCATCCCATCCCAGACACAGGATGGAAGCCAACATTCACCCACCTCCTTCGGAAGAACAGTCGTAGACCCTCACACAAAGTATATTAAAAGTGAAAATCCATCACTTCTGTATTTCATTTCCCTGCCCTAGTTCCTCAACACATCCGATCTATAAATATACTTTAAAAATACTCACATTTTCACTCATTGTGGTGGCTTTAGATGCAGAACTACTCTTCCTGTTTATGGAATATAAAAGACAATATTAAAAAATGCCAGCAACCCTAACTGAATTTCTTACATTTATAGACACTATCCCATTGAGAAAGCCATATAACAAAGTATCAGCCTGTGAAGCCCTGTGTATCTCATTGCAGTCTAGGGCTAAAGATTTCTCTGGAATATGCAAACAGAGACTTACTCACTTTTAACTTAGCAACTTGTTAACGTTTAGCATTTTGAAAACTTGAACATTATAATCAAAATTCATTTTTTTTTCCGATGGAAAGAAAGTTTTACATGGTAACTAGGGTTCTAGTTATCTGTTATAGGCTGAACTGTGACTTCCTCAACAATTCATGCTAAAGTTCAACCACCAATACCTCAAAATGTGACTGTATTTGGAGATAGGGTCTTTAAAAAGGTGATTAAATTAAAATGAGGTCACTAGGGTAGACCCTAATCCAATATGACTGCTGGCCTTATAGGAAGAGTAAATGTGGAGACAAACAGAGGCAGAGGGGAGACATGAAGACAGAAGACCATGTACGAGCCAAGGAGAAGAGGCTTGGGACCGATCTTCCCTCACGGCCCTCAGAAAGAACCAACCCTGCTGTCACCTTGATCTGGACTTGTAGACTCCAGAGCTTAAGAAAATGAATTTCTGTTTAAGCTACTCAGTCTGTGGCACTTTGTGACAGCAGTCCTAGCAAATTAATATAACATTCAGTTTATTATCCAACAACCTTTAAGGGCCATGGATTTGACAAATGGCAGGAGATGTATCTAGGAATAAAGATACTGCCTCCCAGACTCCTACCTGGGTCATTAAGAGACATTGTGATTGAAGAGAAGAATAACCTTCCTTACGGTAGCAATAACAACTTTGCTCCTTATGTAAGATGGTGCTCTCTTCTGCTCAAAACCCTCCAATTACTTTCCATCTTCCCCAATAAAAGTGGAAATCCTCACAATTGCCTGGTGTGAGATGTGGGGTGGCTATATACCATCAGGCAACCCTGTTTTCTGAACTCTCCCCCTTTGTTCCTGCTAGTCCTGGGAACTTGGAGCTCATCTTGGACTTGTACAGCGATCAGATTAGACCGAGTGACCAGGGTTGAGCAGGAAGTCTGGGAACAGACTTAAAGTTCCCGAACATTCCAGACCTCCCCACCTAACGCTCCCAAACCTGCTCCTCTCGAAGTCCTGCACGTTTCAATAAATGGTAACATCATTCTTCTCATAGCCATGGGGCTATCTTTGATTTTTCTCTGTTTCTCCCAGATCCACATCCAACCAGTCAGTTAATTGTTCAAAATGTATCCAGAATCCTTTCACTTCACATCTCCAACACCATCACTTTGGAACCAGCCACCATTTTCTCTTGGCTGGATAATAACTGAGTAGTTTCCTAACTGGTCTCCCCGCTTCCTCCACTCTTTGCTACCTTATAGTTGATTCTTAACAGAGCAGTGAATGTGAGCTTCTAAGAATTAAGTAACAGGATACTACTTCCTGACTCACAGCCTTCCAATGACTTCCCATCTTACTCAGAATCAAAGTCAAACTCCTCACAACTGCCTAGAAGGGGCGCCCTGTCCTCTGGCCTCCATTGCTTTGGGGCACTCATCCCTTCCCTCCATTGTCCTCACTCAGTTTCAGCCACCGATCCCCTCGATGTGCCTCGGATAGTACAGGTGTGCCTGGCCTCTAGATCTTTCCATCTGTTCTTTCTCCTCTGCGTGCACGCTCTTCTCATGGGTATCTGCATAATTTGCTCTTTCTGCTCCTTCCGGTCCTTCTCAAACATCATTTCATCCATGAATGAACCACCTAACCACCCTCAAAGACAATCTCCACTCCTACTCGTGCATTCTCTAATCTCTCATCCACTTTAGTTTCCTTCCTAATACTTATCACAGTCTGACGTACTGTAGAGTTTACATATGTGTTTACTTTCCACCTTTCTCTATGTAAGCTCCATGAGGCAGAGAGATGTATGGCCCATTTCGTTCACTGCTGTATTGCCACTCCCTAGGACAGTGTTGGACACAAGTATTCAATTCAATGTGAAAACGGCTGTTTGGTAAAATTTTATTTGAAAATTTTTAATTTAGCACAATATAGCAAATATATATTTTTTTAATAATAATTTTTATTATGTTATGTTAGTCACCATACAGTACATCCTTATTTTTTGATGTAGTGTTCCCTGATTCATTAGCAAATATATTTTTTAAAGTAGTACTACTGAAATGCCTACAGAGTCAAATTATGTCTTCTCTAGGTAATTAAACAACATTGACATGTAGGCATTAGGCATGAGATAGGATGTATTTCTGGATGAATCTGAGTCACTTCCCATAGGATAAAACCTTCGTAAATAACCCAACTTTCCATGTTTGACTTTAAACAGATGATTAACAGAAAATTAGCTGATGTGGGGGAAAGGCATGCATTTAAGAAAGTATACTTACTGGAACGAGGTCTCTTCTACAAAAGAATAAGTGTATATCATTAATGCAGGAGTTAATATGGCATGATACATATTCATATAAAAGCGAGTTTAGGCTTAATTTCTTTATCTCAGTCTTGATTCTCTCTCGGTGACATTTGTATTTTTTTTTTTTTAAGATTTTATTTATTTATTTGACAGAGATAGAGACAGCCAGCGAGAAAGGGAACACAAGCAGGGGGAGTGGGAGAGGAAGAAGCAGGCTCACAGCAGAGGAGCCTGATGTGGGGCTCGATCCCGCAACGCCGGGATCACGCCCTGAGCCGAAGGCAGACGCTCAACCGCTGTGCCACCCAGGCGCCCCGACATTTGTATTTTCTAAATCAAGGGTTGGCAAACTTTTTCCATAAAGGGCCACTAGGCAAATATTTAGGCTTTGTGGGCTGAGGGGTAGAATTGAGGATATTAAGTAGGTACTTATATAGGAAGACCAAGTTTCCAAAAATTTTTATTAATAAAATTCAAAATATAATAATAGTAATCAAAGCTTTTAGTATAGGTCTATTAATTGGAAAAAATAGAATTCTTTTGTTGGCTGGGGATAACATTTCTCTTAACTGGGATTCAAAGTTAGTGTTCCTTATTATCAAACAGGTTGTAAATGTTCATTCATAAAAACCATTCTTAGCTTGTGGGCCACAGAAAAACAGGTGGGTGGCAGGCTGGATTTAGTCCACCGGTCATAGTTAGCCAACTCCCGTCTGAAATCAAGTTCAAGAAAATGATCCTCTTGGATAGATTTTCTGCCAGCTGAGAATGGGAGTATATTCTTCACTAATGAATTCATAATACCCAAGTCATATCTTTAATTAATTCAGTATTTTAAGAAAAATGCATTTACCAAGTCTCCAATAGAGATACTCAGATACTCTTTGCAAGTAGAGATAAAGATAACGAGAATTTTGCTGGAGTAATCTTATTTGTCTGTCCTTTCACTGGTGACCAGCAGGGGGACTCAGCTGGATTCCATTCATAAAGTTACATTTATGCTAGACTAAGATCAGAGCACCAAAGAAAAGAGCTATTAATTCACAGAGCAGCTATTCTTCAGTATAGGGAACATTCTTGAAACACTGCCGTGGAAACATCTTATGACACTTCATATCTATTTATAGGTTAAGTTTTACGTTAGTATGTTTTTTAAACCTAAATTCTAAAATTAATGTTCACTATAAAAGTGGGTCTAAAACTTGCATATGCTATAAATTTATTTACTAGTCTATGAAAAAATTATGCTTTATACACCATTCCCAGTGGACTTGATGGAGTTCTGCAGCTTTTGAGCTCTCAGAAAATTTTAAAGACTGGGAGTAAAGAAATACATTAAGATAATAAAACATCATTATTTTTTCATTTCATTCATATCAAACCTATTTTATCATCAAATGGGGGTTTGGAGTTATAAGAGGTCTAAACTCAAAGAATTAAAAACTTTGTCCAGAAGCAACTGTAATATTATAGGTTTCTAGTTTTTATTGAACAATGCTATATACAGTTGTGCTAGATTTGACATTCAACATTCCACTGTTCTACACTGATAAAATATTTACTAATTTATTTCAATGAGACTTCTTATGATAAAACTGGAAATAAATTTACATCTTGAGATATATACTTCCTAACTTAACAGGCTCTTAAATACATGTCAGCATACTATAAATATCCATGTACGTTGACTATCTCTCAGTATCACTCCATTATGCTACCCCACGGTGCCTCTCACATATTCTGTGGTGTTTCCCAAATGTTGCCATGAGGAAGCTCTGCCTTTTCTCCCTCTGTTTGCCAAGGTGCTTCATAACTCACCTACATGTCACATTTTCTACTGCAGAAAAGTCAAGGAAAAATACACTCTAGACTTTGTTAGAACTAATTAGGAGAAACGAGGTCTCGTAAGAAAACTCTATATATCCACAGGGAGTTGTCTAGCAAAGAAGGGTGAAATTCACTTACTTGAAAAGTAGCCTTTCCTCTGAGCATAGCACACGCCAAGGCCACAAACAGAAATCACTAAGGCCACAACTACTGCAGCTGCTATGATGCCACTTATGTTGAGGTCATCTGGAATGCAAAATAAATCATGCATGAATTTGGGTCAAATAGAAAGACAGATGTAGTTATTAAATTGAAAAACTTCAAATGAGCTCCCCTTCGCAGCTATACCATAACATGGAAAGTTCTATGCTGCTGAAGCCTGTTCAGTTGATTCACTTACAGGAAAAGTTTTTAACAGAATTGAGTTTTGCAAGAATCTTAAGTTGAAGCTCCATGATTCAGAAATTACATGTATGGTATTCTCTTGCATTCATTTGGAGAGAGAATACTTCAAAGGATTAAATGTCAGATTGGAAATGATCTTCAAAGTTCAGTGAAGTCACGTATTCAACCACCACCCCCCCAATTCTACTCAGAATTCTACATCATCAGTGTCGAGTTTACCAACAATGGAAAAGTCATTCAGCTCCAAAGAAAGCCATGGGACTGTTGTTCTATAAAATAAGAGTCAGAAACATCTTTCTTGAATCGGGCCTGTGTGTGTACATATATATACATACACACCCACATACATAAATGCCATTCAATTGTCATCCCATTAAGTTCAAAGTGAACTAAACTCCCCAGGACTTTTTCCTGTTGCTATTAAGTCATCTTTCCTCTAACCTAATATAACCGGATTTTTTGGACCCAAGTTTGAAATCACTACCATGTTACCAACCTGAGAGGTTTTCTCAGATACTAATTCTGTTGTCCAAGAATTAGATTATGAAGCTTCCAAGGTTAATATTTATGTAATTGGGAACAGCATCAAAAATACCCTAATTCAAATCATTAATAAAATGATGACTATGACTTTGTTAGGGAAAGAACTGTGGAATAGTCTATTACACACCTCCCATCATGTAGTGGGATTTATTAACACCCTCTGGGTATGGGATCCAACTGTGTGAATCTGTCTAAATATTTAACCTGGGTCACATTTCTCCAGCTTGTCCCTCAGGATTTCATGAGCCACACCCTTCTGTCATTTGGATACTTCCTATGTATTGATTAACATATAAATTACCTATACTTTTTAAAGGAACAATTCCTCAAAGGGTTCTTGTTTTTAAAAACAATTATAATTAACATGTGATTGAATAACTTGGAGAAAATATTAGGTAGCACTTTCTCAATAGTAATTTTAGATATTTAAAAGCACTGCACATTTTGGGAAAGATTTTTTTTTTAAATGTTATTTAAATGAGTATACTTATCATAAAACTTTCTGGTCTCAAAATTTTTTCCTAATGCCAAGGGTTATTAATTTTCTCATATATCTGAAATATTCACTGATTTTTTTAAGAAAGAAAACTGAATACATCTTTTGAAAGGCTGAGCAATTTGACCAGAGTAGAAAATATTAATTATTGCTTGGTATAAACTCAGTTCATTTTTAGGGACACATGGCTGGCTCAATCAGTAGCGCATGTGACTTTTTTTTTTTTTTTAAGATTTTGTTTATTTATTTGACAGAGAGAGGCAGCGAGAGAGGGAACACAAGCAGGGGGGAGTGGGAGAGGGAGAAGCAGGCTTCCCACTGAGCAGGGAGCCCGATGGAGGGCTCCATCCCAGAATGCTGGGATCATGACCTGAGCTGAAGGCAGACGCATAGGGACTGACCCACACAGGCTCCCCAAGCATGTGACTCTTAATCTCAAGGTAGTAAGTTCAGGCCCCACATTGGGTATAGATTTTACTTTTAAGTAAAGTATAGAGTATAAGTATAGACTATAAATATAGATTTTACTTAAAAGTAAAATCTTAAAAAAAAAAAAACAAACAAAAACTCAGTTCATTTTTGCTTGAGCACTGAGAGGTCAATGAGATCCAGCTATTTATTTACTTAAAAAAACAGTGGACAGGGGAAAAAATTCCACAATATTCATAATCTAAGGCAAAATTAAGTTAATAACTACAGAACTCAACTGTACCTACTATTTTCTTTGTGGTAGTCAATGAATGTGACATCTGTGAAGGTTTCAATCTCAGGGCTATTATCAGATAAAAATCTGTCCTATAGTTTGTCGATGAAATTGACATCTATGAAGGATTCAACCGAAAGCAGATTCTAACAAAAAAGCTGTCTTATCGTGTAAGTTATGGTATAAATTTTATTTTACTTTTTTCAGTGAGATGGAAGAAGGCTTGTAAGTTAGAGGTGAATTGTGTTCATGCCATTTGCCACCGACTGTGAGTCACTGAGCAAGTTCTACAACCGCCTCAACCTCACTAAAGAGAAAATGTGACAACGTGTCCAAAAATATTTTGTTTTTTCTTTGGAAAAAAAAAAAAAAACAAAGGCCACTATAAAAGGAAGATATCATTATTCCAACCAAAAACGAAAGGAACCTAACTGTTAAAATGCTAAGTTTGAGTAGGGTCTCTGGGAGTTTTACAGGGGGCAGCTTGGGAATAATTACCAGATCCATGATTTACTTTCCTTCTATACTTCAAAAAGAGTTTCTTTAGAACACATTCTGGTTTGGGTTATAAATTATTAGTGATAACTCATGAAGGAAACTTGACATGTGATTTCAAGAATTCTTATGTATCAAAAGATAACAATTTCAACCCAAGGGCATGAAACATCTAGGATCAATGGATGAGCATTAAATGAACGAATTGTAATCTTAAAGCTAAATTATACCACGTCAGGCTCCTCTGCTGTGAGCCTGCTTCTTCCTCTCCCACTCCCCCTGCTTGTGTTCCCTCTATCGCTGGCTGTCTCTATCTCTGTCAAATAAATAAATAAAATCTTAAAAAAAAAAAAAAGCTAAATTATACCAGAAAGAGTAGATATGTGAAAACCATGGTCAAATTAAAGTGGTAAGACTAGCAGAACACAAACTATTAAATTTCAGCTATTCCATATTTATTTACTGCATGCTTGGAAAAATGTAACTAGTATGTTAAGACCATATCACAGATATTATTTCTTGAGATAAGGCTAAATTGAAATTAAACAGACCATTTAAAGAAAAAATAAATAGTAATAGTGCAGGTGGTATAATGTTACAGTAAAAAACAAAACGTGAGATTAGTATGTGAAAGAATGAAGTTAAGAAAACACTGTATCCGTGCATTAATTTTAAACATGTTCTGATGAATTTTTCTAATAACTCCAAAGTAGCTCTAAGAGGGATACTTTCTGGGGCACCTGGGTAGCACAGCGGTTAAGCGCCTGCCTTTGGCTCAGGGCGTGATCCTGGCGTTATGGGATCGAGCCCCACATCAGGCTCTTTCCGATATGAGCCTGCTTCTTCCTCTCCCACTCCCCCTGCTTGTGTTCCCTCTCTCGCTGGCTGTCTCTGTCAAATAAATAAATAAAATCTTTAAAAAAAAAAAAAATAAGAGGGATACTTTCTGATATTTTAAGCAAATGCTTATGTTTGACTATAACTGTCAACACTTGAGTGAATTGGGTGGATAATATGTATCCCTGAATTTTAAAAAGACACTTGTGGAAATTAGAATACACTATTGAATATCTTATACTTTAGGGCATTCTGACGTCTAATAAGATTACATTTTCTTTAAAAAATAATGACAACAGTTTAACTGTACAGAAAACATACACAAATTAGTGTGCCTATATCTGCATATCTCTGAGCACATTGAAAACATGAATTTCTGACCTCACAACGACGAGAACAAGCTCCTGAACCAAGGGGGCGGGGTGGTATTCTCCTGCAGGGTGCAGCCCTCCTGAGTGACCTTTAACCCCACAGGGCCATCTCCAGCTAGCCCTATTACACACTCTTTTTCAAAGCACAGGACTTTCACAAAGGGAAAACTGAACCAAGTTATTAAAATGAAATGAAAAAAAAAATGTTTGCTCTGAAACTCATATAATCTGAAAAGATTCCTGAGTCTGATTTTATTGACTTCTAAGAAGCTTATTTTGTGAAGTATATGACAGCTATGTTTTATAGCAGATAGAGATTCATAACTGCATTCGACATGTCTTTTTTGAGAGCCCACTCTGGGATAAGTAAAGCACGGTATTTTAGGGGATTGGAAAAATGATCAACCACTAAAATAGCCAACTCCTGAGAGTGCTCACAATATGCCAGTATTATCCTAACCCTTTTAAATATCCATTACTTTTTCTTTTTGGCTTTTTTTTTTAAAAGATTTTATTATTTATTCGACAGAGATAGAGACAGCCAGCGAGAGAGGGAACACAAGCAGGGAGAGTGGGAGAGGAAGAAGCAGGCTCATAGCGGAGGAGCCTGATGTGGGGCTCGATCCCAGAATGCCGGGATCACGCCCTGAGCCGAAGGCAGACGCTTAACCACTGTGCCACCCAGGCGCCCCAGCATATTACTACTTCTATTGTGGGGAGACTGAGGTTAGATAATTCGCCTGAGAATATGTAGCTAGTACATGACAGAGCTGGAAATTGAACCCCATACCAAATCCTTGACCCTGAGCAATTTACATGACTCTTAGCTTTTGCTTGAAAGAAGACTGCCCAGACGAGCATATTTTTAAAACAATGATTTGAAAAATTCAAGAACTTGAAAAGTAGAGTGCTAAATATTCTTGGCTTGTTTGGGACATGGACTAAGAACAGCATGTTTGCTTTCTGCAACACATTATGTCAAGCTAATTTTAAACATTCCCTCTGGTTCATTCTTCCAATCACTCAGGCGCAGTCCTACCGCTTCTCCTTCCCGTCCCCAAGTACATGTGTGCTCTGACTGCAAACCATTGTTCCTCCCAATAAGCATGGGAGGAACCAATTTTTCATGCTTACCTACTTGCATTCGTTTCCCCGGACACATGCGATGTCCAACAGAATTACGGGCTTCACAGGAATATTCTCCACTGTCTAGTTTTGAAACAGTGTTAAATTGCTATTTGTGGAAGGAAAATAAACATACATTTTAAGCAATAAATCTGTAAGTAGACTCCTAAAGTAACCATGTCTCTTGAATTTTAGCATTAAGTTGGTCTTTCCTTTTTCAAGAGTTAGGACTTGATGTCTCTACTGTGAATTCAGAACTCTGCCATGCCTCCAAGGGGTCAGTAGCTAGGCTTCCTGTGTATTTTGACAGAGAAAGACTAAAATATATATAGGGAAGTGTCTTTGTTTTGTGATACTAAGGAAGTGGTAGGTTAGGAAGGCAATGGGCATTTTTTAAAGTTTACAGCACATGGTAGTATTAAAGTTTTGTCGGTATTTCTAATTCCCAGGAAGCACCGTTTGTAAAAGAAGGCCTCCTTGGGCTTTTGGGAAGGGCTGATGCAGTTTTCTCAGCCACAGTGAGTTCACTATAGCAGCAAATAATGAACGCTTCCTCTAAAGCGCCAGAGCTACTACCAGGAAGTAGCAAAGGGTCGAGGAAAATCTTAATCAGTGTAGTTTAGAGCATTACAAATTCTACCAGTAGTGAAATTTTTAAAAATTCTGAAAGGATTTTCTGAAAGGTCTAACCTTTGCTCCTTCTGCTCTCTGCCAAAACAACTGAAAGGCAAGACTTCGGTATAATAGGCTTCATAACTGTTATTAGTGGATTTATCTCCTTGGTGAATTTCTGGAAGGGAGGGAGGGAAGGAAAGAAAGAAGGAAGGGAGGGAGGGAGGATAGACGAAAGGAAAAAAGAAAGGGAGGAAGGAGGAGAGGGAGGGAGGAAGGAAGGAAGGAAGGAAGGAAGGAAGGAAGGAAGGAAGGAAGGAAGGCAAGATGGAGGGATGGAGGGATGGAAGGAGGGAGGGAGGGAGTGATGAATGGATGGATGGCAGGAAGGAAGGGAAGGGAGGGAGGAAATGCGGTGGATCCTGAACGCCTTAAAGGATCCTTCTAGGACCAGCACAGAGGGAGAGAGGGATGTCCAGAATCATGCTTTCGGTGCCCTCCTGTCACACCCTCAGTACTGCCGTGGTCACCGTTGACCGCAGCCATGAATCTCTAAGGAGCACCTCCTCATGGTCTTGGATCCTCATGCAATACATGTTCCTAAAAGTAGCCGGGTTTTTGATCTACTAACCCTTTCCTCTCTCACGTGTCATTACCCACTACCTACATCTCCCTTCGTTCTGTATGCTTCAACATGTAAAAGGAAGTTTCCCCTCATGTATTTCACTTTACAAAATCATCTCTCACTGTCCCAAAAGCCAGACTATAAAAATATTCACCAGGAATGCAAGGCCAAGGGTAAGTATTAACGATAAGTTAGACTAAAACCATGAATGATCTACTAGCACATAGCTGGTAATTAAAAGGAAGTCATTGTCACCCATACACTGGAGTCTTTGTTGCCTATTTCTCAGGAGAGAACCCACCCTGGTGCATCCCTTTGACATCATAAGATATTTCAAGGGTGGAGGCTAAGTAAGGAAAGTGAATCTATATCAAACTTTCCTTGGGGCTTTTATCACCTGCTCTGAGAAAAAATAAATTTGAAAAGTAAATATAGCAACGTGTGACGGCAGTTTTTCTGCCCAAGTTCTCAGTGTAAAATCTATCGGACCTGCTGACTGAGTCTGCTGGTGCTGCGAGGGCGGGAGTGTGGTCCTCCTCAAGGAGCCACGTCCGTCGATATGCTTTATTACTTAGCCACTTTATCGAATACACTTTATTACTTACCAAAGGATCTAGTTTTTAAATGTTGTTGTGTACTAGTAGACTGAAGGAATGAACCTCTTAACATTCGTTAAAATTATTATTTTTAGTTCTTTGTATTGTCTTCCCATCTCTGGTAGGAGCTTTTCCATCACTTCCCTGGACGTCTACCACCATCTTTCCTGCTGCCCTTTCCTCTCTCCACTTAAGCAACGGTATCAGCCTTCTGTTCTCCATCATTTCCATTCTAATAATTTTTCTTCTCCAAATACAAGACCAGTGCTTGAAATGACCTTACCAGAGTTCCAGATTTTGTATTCATTGTATAGGAGCTGTTGGTGCTTTGGGAGCCAAGTTTTGGATTCTCTGACAAAGGGACGCCATCCTTAAACCATGTGTACTCAGGAGCGGGATTCCCTTCTTTGTCTTGACACCGCAGCTCTACCACAGTTCCACTCAGAGCAGAATTGGGTACTTCACAGGATGGAACTGCTGGAGCCACTGAAGGAGGGAAGTCAAATGGCACCAGTTATTTACAAGCTAAACAAGGATTTTCCCAGCCAGGTAAAGATGGGCTTATTGGACACCTGTGGTAGAGACTGGCTACTTGTTCAAGAGATCCATTTCCTTTCTTCATGGGCACACAGCCAGACCACATTCATCAGCCCCCTTGCAGCCAGATGGGGTCATATGCATGAGTTCTGGTCAATGGCATGTGGGAAAAATCATCTATGCCATTTGCAGGCCCGACCCATAAACGCAAATCTAGGTACTACTTTGAAGAGATTTTGGAGCTGTAACTAAGGTCCCAAATTTATTGTCTTTTAAGATAGGGAGATTACATAGATGGGAGGGACCTAATTCCATGAACCTTTGAAAAGTTGTTTTCTCTGGGTGATCACAGAAGGCAAAGTCAGAGATTCAGCGCACAGGAAGGACTCAACGTGCTTCTGTTGGACAGTAGATGGAGAGGGCCACATGGTGGGGAATGTGGTGCCCCCAGGAGCCGAGTGTGACCCCAGCTCAGAGCTTGGAATGGAGTCTTCGTTGTACAGCCACAGGAACTGAAATCCGCCAACAACAAGAGTGAGCTCGGCAGTGGACTTTTCCCCAGAACCTTCAGACAAGAACTCAGCCCACTGGCTCCCTGATTTCAGCCTTATCATACCCTGGGCAGCGAGCCCCGCCTTGTCGATCTAGACTTCTGACCTACAGAACTGTGAGCTAATAAATGGCTGGTGTTTTAAGCTGCTGGGTTTGTGATCATCTGCTATGTAGCAGTAGACTAAGACACCAGCAGAGTCTCCTGCAAGGTTTTCTGAGTTAAATTTCTGCCCTACTAGTGCATCACTAGTATTGTAGAAAGACCCTGGGTTATACAGAGAAAGGAGAGGAGTCATTTTACTGTCTGTGATCGGCACTTTACACTAACATCTGTGGAGGACAAAAGATCATGTTCCTCCAGCAGTTGTCATCATGAGCTGTTAACACCTATCAGTGGTTCTCTGCCCTACTAGTTAAATTTCTGCCCTACTAGTGCATCACTAGTATTGTAGAAAGACCCTGGGTTATACAGAGAAAGGAGAGGAGTCATTTTCTGCCCTACTAGTGCACTACTAGTTAAATTTCTGCCCTACTAGTGCATCACTAGTATTGTAGAAAGACCCTGGGTTATACAGAGAAAGGAGAGGAGTCATTTTCTGCCCTACTAGTGCACTACTAGTTAAATTTCTGCCCTACTAGTGCATCACTAGTATTGTAGAAAGACCCTGGGTTATACAGAGAAAGGAGAGGAGTCATTTTCTGCCCTACTAGTGCACTACTAGTTAAATTTCTGCCCTACTAGTGCATCACTAGTATTGTAGAAAGACCCTGGGTTATACAGAGAAAGGAGAGGAGTCATTTTCTGCCCTACTAGTGCACTACTAGTTAAATTTCTGCCCTACTAGTGCATCACTAGTATTGTAGAAAGACCCTGGGTTATACAGAGAAAGGAGAGGAGTCATTTTCTGCCCTACTAGTGCATCACTAGTTAAATTTCTGCCCTACTAGTGCATCACTAGTATTGTAGAAAGACCCTGGGTTATACAGAGAAAGGAGAGGAGTCATTTTCTGCCCTACTAGTGCATCACTAGTTAAATTTCTGCCCTACTAGTGCATCACTAGTATTGTAGAAAGACCCTGGGTTATACAGAGAAAGGAGAGGAGTCATTTTCTGCCCTACTAGTGCATCACTAGTTAAATTTCTGCCCTACTAGTGCATCACTAGTATTGTAGAAAGACCCTGGGTTATACAGAGAAAGGAGAGGAGTCATTTTCTGCCCTACTAGTGCATCACTAGTTAAATTTCTGCCCTACTAGTGCATCACTAGTATTGTAGAAAGACCCTGGGTTATACAGAGAAAGGAGAGGAGTCATTTTCTGCCCTACTAGTGCATCACTAGTTAAATTTCTGCCCTACTAGTGCATCACTAGTATTGTAGAAAGACCCTGGGTTATACAGAGAAAGGAGAGGAGTCATTTTCTGCCCTACTAGTGCATCACTAGTTAAATTTCTGCCCTACTAGTGCATCACTAGTATTGTAGAAAGACCCTGGGTTATACAGAGAAAGGAGAGGAGTCATTTTCTGCCCTACTAGTGCATCACTAGTTAAATTTCTGCCCTACTAGTGCATCACTAGTATTGTAGAAAGACCCTGGGTTATACAGAGAAAGGAGAGGAGTCATTTTCTGCCCTACTAGTGCATCACTAGTTAAATTTCTGCCCTACTAGTGCATCACTAGTATTGTAGAAAGACCCTGGGTTATACAGAGAAAGGAGAGGAGTCATTTTCTGCCCTACTAGTGCATCACTAGTTAAATTTCTGCCCTACTAGTGCATCACTAGTATTGTAGAAAGACCCTGGGTTATACAGAGAAAGGAGAGGAGTCATTTTCTGCCCTACTAGTGCATCACTAGTTAAATTTCTGCCCTACTAGTGCATCACTAGTATTGTAGAAAGACCCTGGGTTATACAGAGAAAGGAGAGGAGTCATTTTCTGCCCTACTAGTGCATCACTAGTTAAATTTCTGCCCTACTAGTGCATCACTAGTATTGTAGAAAGACCCTGGGTTATACAGAGAAAGGAGAGGAGTCATTTTCTGCCCTACTAGTGCATCACTAGTTAAATTTCTGCCCTACTAGTGCATCACTAGTATTGTAGAAAGACCCTGGGTTATACAGAGAAAGGAGAGGAGTCATTTTCTGCCCTACTAGTGCACTACTAGTTAAATTTCTGCCCTACTAGTGCATCACTAGTATTGTAGAAAGACCCTGGGTTATACAGAGAAAGGAGAGGAGTCATTTTCTGCCCTACTAGTGCACTACTAGTTAAATTTCTGCCCTACTAGTGCATCACTAGTATTGTAGAAAGACCCTGGGTTATACAGAGAAAGGAGAGGAGTCATTTTCTGCCCTACTAGTGCACTACTAGTTAAATTTCTGCCCTACTAGTGCATCACTAGTATTGTAGAAAGACCCTGGGTTATACAGAGAAAGGAGAGGAGTCATTTTCTGCCCTACTAGTGCATCACTAGTTAAATTTCTGCCCTACTAGTGCATCACTAGTATTGTAGAAAGACCCTGGGTTATACAGAGAAAGGAGAGGAGTCATTTTACTGTCTGTGATCGGCACTTTACACTAACATCTGTGGAGGACAAAAGATCATGTTCCTCCAGCAGTTGTCATCATGAGCTGTTAACACCTATCAGTGGTTCTCTGCCCTACTAGTTAAATTTCTGCCCTACTAGTGCATCACTAGTATTGTAGAAAGACCCTGGGTTATACAGAGAAAGGAGAGGAGTCATTTTCTGCCCTACTAGTGCATCACTAGTTAAATTTCTGCCCTACTAGTGCATCACTAGTATTGTAGAAAGACCCTGGGTTATACAGAGAAAGGAGAGGAGTCATTTTACTGTCTGTGATCGGCACTTTACACTAACATCTGTGGAGGACAAAAGATCATGTTCCTCCAGCAGTTGTCATCATGAGCTGTTAACACCTATCAGTGGTTCTCTGCCCTACTAGTTAAATTTCTGCCCTACTAGTGCATCACTAGTATTGTAGAAAGACCCTGGGTTATACAGAGAAAGGAGAGGAGTCATTTTCTGCCCTACTAGTGCATCACTAGTTAAATTTCTGCCCTACTAGTGCATCACTAGTATTGTAGAAAGACCCTGGGTTATACAGAGAAAGGAGAGGAGTCATTTTACTGTCTGTGATCGGCACTTTACACTAACATCTGTGGAGGACAAAAGATCATGTTCCTCCAGCAGTTGTCATCATGAGCTGTTAACACCTATCAGTGGTTCTCACCGTAGCTGAATATATTGGCTTTGGAGTTAATCCCACCAGGATCCAAATCCTGGTCCAGACACTTATTAGCTGTGTAGATTTGGGAAAATTATTTAGCTTCTATTTTCTCATCTATAAAAAATGAAGCTGTCAGTGAAGATTAAATAAAATTACGTATGTGAAAGAGCCTAACACATACTAGCTACACAGTAAATACTCATTTTCCTTCTTTACCAAATGCTTTTCTTCTCTTTTCTTTTCTTTTCTTGTCTTTCTTTTCTTTTCTTTCTTTTCTTTCCTTTTCTTTTTTCTTTTCTTTTTTCTTTTCTTTTCTTTCCTTTTCTTTTCTTCTCCCTTCCCTCCCTGTCCCTTCTCTTCTCTTCTCTTTTCTTTTTTATCAAATAACTTCCAATACTTTCCCTGGCCTACTTTCTTGTTTTATTGGCTTTCTGTTAGTTCATGTTATAGGATTTTATATGGTAAGAGATAGACCACATATACTGAAAAGGATTGAAAAATAAACTCTTTGGGGAAACGCTCCTATGTACACGATAGGGTCATTAAGATCTACCTTAATATGAAATGAAAAGAGATTTTGTCAAAAGAAATTTGTAAGAGTAAAATTTCAGCAGCAAATGCGGTGAAAAGAGGCAATAGCCAAGATTTTACAGTAAAGGTAGTGCTGGTGATTTCTAGGACTTTCCTGACTGGGGCCCCAGGTTGCCTGGGTGATGGGGAAGAAGGTGGGGAACAGTAATCCCACAGATAAAAGCACATCACACCTAGGACTTCTAGAGTGACCGTATCTTCTTCCAGGTTTTGGCCTTGTTCAGATGGGGCGCTAACTTCACAGCGATATTTCCCAGCATCAGTTCTTGTAACATTTTTGATCCGTATACTGAAATCTATCATCTCAGCTCGATCTTTAAAATCACCTTTTAGAAAAAGAAGACATTGATGTTAATAACAATGCAAATAACTTTCTATATACTACCTTCCTCAAGTCACTTTATTCAGCGACAAAGGCATATATTCTCCTATTAATAAACTCAATTTAAAAACTCAAAAAGGACTCTTAAATATAGGAAACAAACCAAGGGTTGCTGGGGGGGCGGTGAGTGGGGGATGGGGTAACTGGGTGATGGGCATTAAGGAGGACATGTGTTGTGATGAGTTATGCGCAACTGATGAATTATTGAACTCAACATCTGAAACTAATGATGTACTATGTGTTGGCTAACTGAATTTAAATAAAAAAATAAAAACTCAAAACATTATATACAGATGCTGCTATTTCAAATTTCTTTTTTTTTTTTAGAATGACATATGGTTCACAAAAGAACATTCAGTTCAATATTCTCATATTTTAGAGGATTCAATCCTCTTTCCTGCCTCATCCCCTCTCTAACATGCTTATACAAACATTCCCATCTTCAAAAGACACTGCAGCATCTAGTTCAATTAGCTGGAACAGTAACTTTCTGGGTGGTGGCCCACATCACACTGCCACAAAAGAAAAGGTGAAGGGGTCTTAAGAACACTCTTTTGATTAGTTTTTGGTAGCAATATGTACAGAATGAAAATAGCGTTTTATATAACATTCAGGTGCTAGATTGGCAATAGTAGAAAATTCAAGCAAAGACAACCCTGTGGCCTGCAGCAGTCCTATCTTGATAGATGAGAATAAGAGGGGTATTTTAGATTCTTTATGGACTTTGAACGTTTGTTCACGCATTTTAATTCTTTAAAATTAAAGTAATGCGTAGTATTCTAAAATAATAACATGCTTCTTATACTTGTTAAATTATATTTCCAACCTTTAAAATGTTTATAATGGAAAATTTCAAGCACACAAAAAATTATGGAGTATTGTAAAATAAATCTCATCACCCAGTGGTAATAGTAATCCATGCATGGCCTATCCTAGTCCATCTGTACCTCTAAACACTGAATTATTTTGAGGCAAATCCCAGGCATCATAGCATTTTGTCCATTGTTATCAATACTTTAAAAGCTCATTATATATTCAACAGGAAAAACAGCAAGTGGAAAGAAATGTGTAACAAAGAGTTAAAAATAAAGCAATTATTTAGTTAAAGGTAGTTGTATTTACCCTTCCCCCACTACAATTGTAAGTCTTAACTCCATAGGCTTCTTAGTGATGGCCTAGCTTTCTAAACGGTTATATGGAAATCCGGTAAAATGATTACCACCATGCAGTGACCCTCCCTCTCACTTCCACATCATCTCTTCCTCCTTTCTCTCAAGAGTCTAATCTACTGGGCCAGCAAGCACCATCGCATTTTACATCCTTGAGGGCTGAACTGAGACATGAAGGGTCCAGGGTCTCCACGGAGTTCACCTTCTTCTGTTCTCTGTTTTGTTTTCATGGTGATTCTGTTCTAGGTTTCAGTCATTGTTGGTTTCACCTCACACTTAGAAAACACATTTTCTTTCAGCATACACAAAAATAAACTCAAAATGGATTAAAGACCTAAATGTGAGACCTGAAACCATAAAAATCCTTGAAGAGAGCAAAGGCTGTCTCTGACATTGGCTGTAGCAAGTTTTCTAGATAGGTCTCCTGAGGCAAAGGAAATAAAAGCAAAAATAAACTATTGAGACTACAACAAAATAAAAAGTTTCTGCACAGTGAAGGAAACAATCTAAACTAAAAGGCAACCTGTGGAATGGAAGAAGATATTTGCAAATGATATAATGGATAAAGGGTTAGTATTCAAAATATATAAAGAACTGAATCAACTCAATACCCAAAAAACAAGTAACCCAATTAAAAAATGGGCAGAAGACATGAACAGACATTTCTCCAAAGAAGACAGACAAATGGCCAACAGACACATGAAAAGATGCTCAACTTCACTCATCATCAGTGAAATACAAATCAAAACTACAATGAGATATTACCTCACACCTGTCAGAATGGCTAACATCAAAAACACAAGAAACAACAGGTGTTGGTGAGGATGTAGAGAAAAAGGAACTTTATGCCCTGTGGGAATGCAAACTGGCATAGCTATTGTGGAAAACTGTATGGAGCTTCCTCAAAAAATTAAAAACAGAACTGCCCTATAATCCAGGAATCTCACTACTAAGTACTTACTGAAAAGATACAAAAACAGTGATTCAAAGAGATACATGCACCCCTCTGTTTACTGCAGCATTATTTACAATGGCCTAATTATGGAAGCAGTCCAGTGTCCATCAATAGATGAATGGCTAAAAAAGATGTGGTAGATATATATATACAATGGAATATTCCTCAGCTATAAAAAGAATGAAATCTTGCCATTTGCAACAACATGGATAGAGCTAGAGGTATTATGCTAAGCAAAATAAGTCAGTCAGAGAAAGACGAATACCATATGATCTCACTCATATGTGGAACTTAAGAAAAAAGCAGTGAGAAAAAGGGAATAAAAAAGAGAAATAGACAAACCTGGAAACAGACTCTTAACTATAGAGAACAAACTGATGGTTCCCAGAGGGGAGGTGGGTGAGGGGAATGAAGCAAGTAGGGGATAGGGATTAAGATCATGATGAAAGTAACATAAAATAAAATAAAACAAAACAAAACAAAATAAAATAATTATAAAACCCCACATTCTCAGTAATAAGTCCTGAACTGTTCTCATTTGTAAATTAAAGAACCCAGGCTGTACTTGGTGTTCTCTTGCTCTCACCTCATCAAGTCTACAGCTTCTTACCTTGAAGAGCCTGTTGGTAGTAGACCAAGGAGACACTCCGGCCCAGTTTCTTCCACTCTAATCTGGAGGAAATGGTCTTCTTTGGGTATTTACAGGCTAAAATAACCTCTAGGAACAATAACAAAAATACTTGTTTTCTAATTGTCCCTATGAATTTATATTTTACTTAACTAAATTTTTAAACAGCCTTAAGCTAGTCCTTTATAGTTTCTTTCTTTCATTCATTCATTCATTCATTCATTCATAAATTAGTTCAATGTGCACCATGTTGGCTTAACCCAAAGATGAACCGAAAGCATTATAGCTCTTCTCCGTAATAATTGCACGACACTAGGCTACTGCCCCTAGTTCTTGAGCCTCAGTTACCATCTGTAAAATAAGATAGTATCTCATAGAGTTGTAGTGAGTCTTCAAATACAGTAATATATGCACAGCGCACATGCCTGGACATGGTAAGTAATTTCAAAATGGCAGTTATGATCAATATTTATCATTTATCTTATTCCCAGCCTCAGTTGTCAGGGAGTTTATAGCCTGGGAGAAGAGACAAATAAGATAATGTAATTTTGTTCCATGTGATAAGTGTCATGAGCATCATGGAGGCAAACAGGGTGCTTCACCCCCAGTGCCTACAAAAGGCACTCAGTGCAGCCTGTGGACCCACAAACATTCCATCAACATGCTATGTTCTCACTCAGGCCCATTCTTTGATAACCCTCTCTCTGGATATATTGGTACAAAACCGATATATGGTCTTCTATTAAATCATGGGTTCCTACTCCTTATCTCTACCCAGATAAAGTATGAGAAGATTTAATCTTGGCAACAAGTTTAACTGTCTCACTGTAGCTCATTTAAGTCACTTTATTGCAGAAAATTTACTGTAATTACATCATTAAAGAATTCCTGGAACCTCTGAAGAAACCCCCCCCCTTTTAACTGTCCAAACAAGAAGACTTGGTCGGGGCCGGGGGGATAGGCCAGCACCTACCTGCCAACTGCTTTGAGATGTCAAAAGGAAAGCTCCAGTTGTAAATATTTTTAAAGTACGTTTCATTCAGGCTCTCTAGAGTGTCTCCTTCATGTTTCTGAGAATATTTTTCCTACAACGCATATAGTTTGACCCCAAAAGCACACATCTTTGACTAGAGGAGAAATTATGTTCAAACCCTTTCCATACCTCTGATTTTGATGTAGGAGATTTAATGCCATTAAAAAAAACAAAACAATTCAGGATATTACATGATACGGTGGATTAGAGAGCAATACTTGTATTATCTCTGGTTTTATTAATATACACATAGATATGAACAAAAAGCATATACAAAAAGGTATGAAAATATGAACCTAGTGCTGATTTTTGTGTGATAGAATTATGGTGTTTCTTTTCGTTATGTGTAGTTTCTAATTTTCCTTTAGTTCCACACATATTGCTAGAAATACAGAAATAGAATAAAAGAGAATGGAAAACAGAAAATAGGACAGAGAAAAGAAGGGCAAAGGGAAAAAAAACCCCACAAAATTGTTTTTAAGGATGCCTAAAGTTTTTAGAGCAGGTTTTATATTATAAAGAGATCATTTTACAGACATGTTTACAATTATGCTACAAAGACAAATGTGTGCTGAGGGACTTGTCTGAGGAAACACAGTTCTGTTCTGTTGATTAAGGAGAATGGGTGGTGACTTTCCGGAGTCTTGAGTTTGAGATAGGTTTCCTTCCTGTATTTTGTTGAGTTTCTAACAATTAAACACACACCCACACTCATTTTAGCCCACACGCTTAGGTCTTAGGAATAAATTTGTACTCGGTCACATTGTTTCATATATTTAACTACATACACAGACACACACACACACACACACACACACACACAGAGCCCTTTTCAGCAAGAAGTTTTGACTTCTGTCCTCATTGCTCTATGGAAAACCTCTGCAGAAATTATATCCAAAAACGAAACCAACGGTTTTCCTAAATGCAGTGACACCACTCCCACCTCACGCACAATGACCATGGAAGATGTGCAGAGATGGTCTAAGTCATCCAAAGGTTGAGTATTTACTGAGTGTCCAGCATTGTTCCTGAGCTATATCAGTGAATAAAACAAAGATCCCTGTTCTTTCAGGTCTCACAATTTGCAGGGGGAGTCAGGCACACGAGAAATATCAAAACGTGAATTAAATGCTATATTGGGAGGCAATCAATGAGTGCCAAGGAAATAAATTAGAGTAGATCAGGAGTGTTGGTATGCAATTACAAAACACCTGAGTAGTTAGAGTTCAACTCATTTAGAGAGTGACATTTGACCAAAGACTGAAAAAAAGAAATTAGCATTCCTTAGAATTTGAGTACAAATTTCCTAGAATTTGAAATTGGAATTCACTATGGGTTTCTCTGGGGCTACTCCAAGCAACGCAATAGCCAGTGCCTCAATCTGAGGATGCCAACACCATGACCTCCAGAACTGGGAGAAACAGTAAGTCAGCTAGAATCACGGGGTCAACACCCGAGGATAATAAAAACCAATGCACTGAGAAGCTAACTACCATAGACGCTCCTCTCTCTTTTCAGTTAGAATGCAAAAGTCATGACCAGTATAATCTTGTATGTAGCCCTTAGGGTTATTATATCATAAGGTGGTAGCCTAAGGCATGGCCTTTTGGAGTTAGACCTCTGCCATACACTATGTGTGTGATGTTGGGAGTATTACTTCACTCTTTTTGAACCTTATACTCATATTTGTAAAAAGAACAAAATAACAGTACTCATGAAGGTATTGTGAAGTTTAAATGAGGCAGTATGTTAATACACTTGGGTGTGTGTGTGATACTTTGCACATCATGTGCTCCATCAATGGTTACTATTGCTTTCACCCCTGAGAAACTTCTAGTTGTAGTTGTAAGTATGCCCTGACATGATAGAAATCCCCGCTTTCTACAACACCAATTTACCTAACAATCACTGAAATTTGAACTAGAACTGTTACCTTTGAGACAGCAAAAGATAGGATACAGACATAAATCATGTTTTCTCAAAACAAGGTTTACTAAAGCATAAAAATGCACCAAGTCTTTTTTATTAAGGTGATCATTTCATTCCCAAAAGTATGTTTCCTTCGGGTCAAGGAAAGATGATTCTTTTGTTTAGAAAAAGTGTATAAGCAGTAACTATTTTCATGTAGCAAAATTGTCACTTTTAGGAATCACATCGATAGAAATCACTGTGAATTTTAATTTTTCTAAGATTCTGTACTGCTAATTATCTTTTGATTTTATTATCTGTGCTCAAGGTAAAAATCATCAAAATCTTATATAATGCAAAAATAGAATTGTAAGACGAACATAGCTCTGAAAAATTACCAAGAAATTACTTCTGTGAAGAAAAACCTGTTATTAACTGAATTATGGCTCATAGGGTTGGACATTCTGCATAAAGGCTGCTCATATAATTTATAAGCCTAGCAAAGCTGCTCTCACTTCAGTCTTGTTCTGTTCTTGGCACCACTATGGGAAGTGATACAAAACAGCAGTACGGCAAAGAAGGAATTAATTCATGACTTGTTGACATCAGAGAGACAAGAGACAAAAAAAAAAAAAAAAAAAAAAAAAAAAAAAAAAAAAAAAAAAAGAATTAGGTGGAACATACCCATACATATACACAAATCATAGATATTTTAGACTTTAACTAAAATCAAGCCACTGCATGAAATATGCTACAACTAAAATGTGGAAGAAGATAGAAATTTATTTTTGCTTTAAGGAGAGCCAAGTTGGAATGACTGGGGCACATATGAAATAGAATCAAAATATAAAGCTTTGTCTTTAAGGATTCTTTTTTTTTTTTTGAGAGAGAGAGAGCATACGAGCGGGGGGGGGGAAGGGCAGAGGCAGAGAAGACTCCCCCTGAGCACAGAGCGCCCCCCCCCATGTGGGGCTCTATCTCAAGAACCTGAAATCCTGACCTGAGCCAAAACCAAGAGTTGGATGCTCACCTGACACAGACACCCAGGTGCCCCCATAATTCATAATTAAAAAGAGCAGAGGGGAAAGAAAGAAAGAAAGAAAGAAAGAAAGAAAGAAAGAAAGAAAGAGAAGAAAGAAAGAAAGAAAATACTTATTCAGGAGTAAGACTAACATTTGATTGCAATAAATTATAGAAAGATGTTTTTATATTCAAAATAAAACATGCGGGGCTCCTGGGTGGCTCAGTCGTTAAGCATCTGCCTTCGGCTCAGGTCATGATCCCACGGTCCTGGGATTGAGCCCCGCATCAGGCTCCCTGCTAGGCGGGAAGCCTGCTTCTCCCTCTCCCACTCCCCCTGCTTGTGTTCCCTCTCTCGCTGTCTCTCTTTATCAAACAAATAATAATAAAATAAAATCTTAAAAAAATATAAATAAATAAATAAATAAAACATGCATTAAAAAGTAATGTAAATGGTACACGATTTGAGTTTGGAGTGATGGAAATTTTTGGAACTAGACAGAGGTGGTAGTTACACCACATTATGAATGTACTATATACCACTGAACCATTCACTTGAATGTGCTGGTTTTAGGTTATGTGNGGGAGGGGGGAGGGGGGGCAGGGATGTATATTCATGGTATCAGCTGGGCCCAACAGTGAGAACCTTCAGGAAAGGACAAAGTAGGACAATTTACTTCTTTTGTCCTCAGAGTCCTGGCCCATCTTTTCCTCTCACTGTGTGATCCCTCTTCTGGCCTTTCTAGTCTGCTTTTCGACACCTTGTCCAGCCCTGTTTCTCCTCTCTGCAAGTGTTCCATAGCCCTACATCACTCCCAATCATTACTTTGCTCTTCCCACATCTCTCCACTTGAAACTAATTCATGATAAAGAGTGAATGTTTTATTAGCTTAATCATGTAATATATTAGGACTTCATTAACAGAAATAGTTATTTAAGTGATTTGTTATCAAGTGATGTGTTCCTTGTGAGTGGCAGGCTGATTCTTACTGTAGCACATTTTTACTGAAGAAGCACATATAATGCTGTGTGCTGGGCACTGTTTTAAGTACTAGTTAAATAATAATCTACTTAGTTCCTTCCCACCCACTTCTCTTCTTTAATCTTTGTCTCTTTCCTTCAAACCTCTCTCTCCCATCTCCAGGTATCTAAGACATGTGTGGAGAGGAGAGTTCAGACACATTTGAAACTTGTTTCTTAAATGTTTACAGTCTCCGGCCTAAATGAGCATCACACTTAGGACATAGTAATTCTTCTGGTTGCCTGGTATTATTGTGTTCTAGGCAAAAGAGCCTTCAGAATAGTAGTAGGTGGTCGATATTTGAAGTAAACTTATAAAAGCCCTTATAAAGTTTTCCTTGGGTATTAGAGTCTTTCAAAAAAATTTTTTTAATTGTGGTTAAATACACAGATCTTAACATTAACCATCTTAACACTTTTTAACTTTTTGCCATCTTAATGATTTTTAATAAGTCCGTAGTGTGACGTACATTCACGTTGTGAAGCAACCAATCTCTAGAACTTTTTCATCTTGCAAAAGTGAAAGTTTATTATACCCATTAAACCTCAACTCTGTATTGTAAATATAGTTAAGAAGCTAAAATACATAACAAAATGGCACCCCAAAATAGGCTATATTAATGTCATCCTAAAAACATCAGGTAGAGTGGGGTTTGCAGCATTAATTTCCATTTGCCTTATCCAGCTGGCTGGAAACCTGGCAAGATCTCCGTCTACCAGTTTCACAAATTAGATCCGCTTTGTTGCAGATAATTTATGCATAGAGGCCTTCTTGGTACATCAGGGCTTTCATCAAATGTCCAAAATTTCCACTGGGGAGGTGGAGAAAGGGTTCTCAAGCAGAAACAGCACAGAGCAGCATTTCGGAAGGAAGACTTAGTGTGAGGTAAGGCAGAGGGTCCCAACAAATAGATAACATCGCACACGTCATGCTCGTGAGTCATTGAACAAAACAGTCTGGGAAAAGCGTAAGTTACTCTACCTTGATACTCTATTGCTGTGACCACCTGATGGTCTTTTGGGGCAGAGAATCCATAGGCCTTATGATCTGAAAGATTAAAACAGATAAGATGATTAAAATAGTACCAAAGGCCACTTGCAAATATTTGAATAGGATGCAACATTAAGGAAAACTGGCCTAAAGTTCGGTGGCAGTTACACACATTCATAACCCGTAAGTTTTAAGTATCAAAATAAGAAAAACCAAGCCACACCCTATATGTCTCTTCATATTTTCTGTATTGTGGTTTTCTGCCTTCCTTTCACAAAGCAAAACCCATGAATCTGTCAGGGCCCCATGACAGACAACACAATCTCACAAGCCTGATTGTGAAAGGCTTTTTTTTTTTTTAATCTTTAAAGATTTATTTATTTATTTTAGAGAAAGTATAAGCAGGGTGGGGGGTGGGGAGGGAGAGGAAGAGAAGCAGACTCGCTGCTGAGCACAGAGCCTGACTCTGGGCTAGATAGCAGGACCCCGAGATCATGTCCTGAGCCGAAACTAAGAGTCCAACAACGCTGAATGGACTGAGCTACCCAGGCGCCCCAAGCCTGATTGTTAAACGCTTATCTTTGTCCTAATTAATTTAGCCTAATATGCAATCTAGCGCCTAAAGTATTGCCCCTTTAAGATAAAAGCTAATTATTTAAGGGCTTAAGTTGCTTTATAAACTTATCCCTGATTATACCTACATATTTTTGACTGAGAAATGTATATATAATATATACTGTATATAAACTTTGTATATACAAATATGATGAAAAATGCAAGCAGACCATCTTTATTTTTGTCCCAAACATTTCAACAATTTTCCAGGATTGGTCTATAGGATTGAAATGACTGACCAATTACGGTGGCTGATGTGATCTGATAATACGATGACGACAACGACAATGATATTATCACTTTCATAAACTTATAGAGGAAATTTCATTTCATTTTATTTTTTAAAAGATTTATTTATTTGAGATAGAGATGGGGGGGCAGAGGGAGAGAGAGAATCTTAGGCAGTCTCCACAATGGACTGGGGACCAATCTAACAACACTGAGATCATGACCTGAGCCAAAACCAAAAGCCAGACGCTTAACTGACTGAGCCAACCAACCACCCCAACAATAGTTAACATTTATTAAGCACTTAGGTGCTAGGCAACATTCCCAGTGCTTTGCAAGTATTAATTCATTTAACTCTCACAACAATTCTCTGTGGTTGGGTACCATTTTTATCCACCTGTTTTGCAGGTGGGGAAACTGAGACACAGAGAGGGTAAGAAACCTTGGTCAAGGTTATACAAGTGGTAAGTGGTGGGGCTGGGATTTGAACTCATCCAGTCTATTTCCATAGCCCATGTAGTTCGTTACTATACTACTACGCTGGGCCCCACATCGTGTTTCCCCCAAGCTGAACTATGAGGAAGCACTGCAGATTAGCAAGGACGCCAGGTGGAAAGGGCCTTTGATCTAAGGAAGATGGAACAAGGTGAGAAACTGATGGTTGTGATGAAGGCGAAGGACTGGCTGTGAAGCACAACAGGAAGATGGAAGGTGGGCGGCGGTACCTGGAGAAGTAGCACGGCATGGCAGTCAAGGTCATCTCAGTGGGGAGGCTCCAGTGGAGGGTTTCTCCACCTTGACACTATTAACACTTGGAACCAGCTCATTCTGTGTTGTGAGGGGGCTGTCCTGTGTATGGTAGGATATTTTTTGCAGTATCCCTGGCTTCTCCCCACTAGGTGCCAGTAGAACTTCCATCTCCCCTATGGCAAACCCAAGTCATGACAACCAGAAATGTTTCCAGACAGTGCCAAATGCCCCGGGGCGGGGGGGAGGGCGGACTCATACTTGGTGGAAAACCACTGCTTTAGACTTAACAGCTAGGCTGCTTTGAAGAATGAGGAATAGAAATAAATAGACTAAAGAAAGACAAAAAAACCATGAGTTCAAGGATTTCAAAAAAAGTTCCTATGAGATCAGAATTTCTTGAGTATGAAATAATGTATTACATTTCTGGGAAGGAGAGAAAAATGTTTCATAACACACCTATCTTTGATTTATTCATCTATATGGACACTGACATGTAAATTATGACACCATGCTAAGACTTCTTTATTCCTAAGGAATACATGCTATTTTGGATAACTTTTTTTTTTTCTTTTTCTCTCCCTTAGAAGCCTGGACAGCAAATATAATCATGAAATGAAAACTCCTAGAAACCTACAGGCCTCAAATGTCTAGTTCTCCTGTCTAACATTGTTCAACTATTGAGGTTCTAGATCTCAAAATTGGAAACATCTTCATTAGGTAAATCGGCAAAGCTGGTGTCTATGCAAAGAGTATAAAATTGAGCTATTTTTATTGACAGCTGTAAATATATTTGTATAAAGCAGTGACCTACGTGGCCCAGTCTTGGAGAGGTATCAGGTCACCAAAGAGTGATTTCAAAGTATCACTTTGGCTTGCATATTTAAAAAAAAATCATGAAGGGGTCCAAGCCAACATCTAAAGTATCCCCCTTTTCCCTTCTCCACATACTCTGCCATATACCAGAATATGTCCCATAGTCCTCTGAACTCCACCCTCACCCCTATATGCCTTTCTTTTCCATTTTCTCCTCTCCTTTCCCAGTTTTATTTTTAGAGCCCAAAGAGGGTCCATATCTTCAGAGAACAGAGGGAGGGAAGACACTAAGCTGGCCAAGCCAGGAAAGCCAGGACCTCATGCGTTCAACCTGTGTTACACCTACATTTAAACGACAGGATCGCTGAATGTTTTTCCAATGATTCTCATTCCAAATCGTTATTCTGTGACACTTTCAGAGCACACTTTGAAAAAGCCTCTTTTCTCCGTTATCAATGTGGAAATTAGTGCCCTCCAAGAAGTTCTGATTGTGACAGGCGTTTTTGGTGACTTTTTGAACTCTTTTCGTAGATTTTTTAGACAAAACAATGAAGGCTCATATTCCCTAGAAACCAGTTGAGGGGAAAATCTGGGCAAAATAGAAAAAGATAATCTTTGTTCTCTCCACATCATCATCTCTTTGAACTTTTCAAACACTGCACTGCCCACTGAGAATGCTTATTCCCTTCAGCAGGCTTGGGTCATCTTTCATTTGAGGTGAACGTTAGTCTAATCTGAGACTGGAAGATTAAGGACTGGGCCCGATTATTTTCTCCTTTTCTCAATTCCAGTTTCCTACTTGCTAAAACATCCTTTGAGAAAGATTTCTTAAATTTTCAAAAACCACTTCTATGGAAAATAACAGCTGTTAACTCAGGAATTTTATTAATTTCTTCAGAACTTTTATATGTATATGTTTGAGTAGAAAAAAAAAATGTCCCAAACACCAAAAAAGAGAGGATTGATTGAATTGGCAAAGCCATGAATGCAAAAAAAAGGGGATTGGTTTTAGTAAATTAATAAATAAATAGATATTATTTCTTGGTATCTGAATATTTATTCCTGTGATTTTAAGTGTCTTCTAGCTATGTTGCTTCCTCTGGTTCTATTTACTTCAAGGTTTACTTTTTAATTAAGTAAAAATACTTAAAATGTGTGATCACCTACGATGAACTTATTTAAACAGAAAGTTCTGAATCTTAAAAAAACAATTATATATTATAAGATTTCTACCTTGTTTTAAGCCTCTCTGGTCTTGGAATTCTATTGTGTGTGTGTGTGTGTGTTTTTTTAACTTGAACCCAATAACTTTATGAAAATAAAATGTTGGATTTTGTATCAAGATTTCTCTAACAGATGTTGAGAAGAGTCTCTGTTGGCTGCTTTCTTGAACTGATCTTTATTTTTTCTTCACCTTTCCAGAGTGAGTTGAAAAAGAAAACAAACAAAAAATTGTCATGAAGGTCTGCTGGGTGAGGTCAACAATTGTTTCAAAGTTAGCTACAAAACATCTTTAATAGTTTTGGATGTGTTCCAATATCACTGGCAGAAGTTCATAAAATGAGGTTAAGAGATGATTATTTCCATAACTGCTAACAACTCCAAGTCAAGTAATCCCTAACCAAATGAAATCTTTTGTGTTCCTTTCCCCCCAACTCTAAGAATTAAATTTCTTACATTGTCTATCAATCATCTAAAATATTCTTATGTGACTAAGGATAATCTAGTATGTCTAAGAATAAATATTTATATTTATACCACAGTCTTTAAATTTACTATAAAAGTGTTATTTAAAGTAACGCTTTCAACTGGAAACATGATTAGGAAAAGTTGATGTGTTACAGAGGCTTTTTGTTCTAAGAGTGTACCATTACAGAGAATACCATGATAAAAGCAAGTTATGAGTTATTTCGTAAGTTTTCAAAAATGAAAATTAATAGCCATGTGGTTTTGACAATCACTAATATACAATTATTGTACTAACAAATGTAGAAAAGAAAAAAGATGCATAGGGCTAGTAGTAACAGATAAAAGACTATCCAGTATTTATTTATTTATTTTAAAGGAGGCTTTTAATTTTTATTTTTAAATTTTTTTTAAAAGGAAGGTTTTTTTACATTAGCATTTTTTAATTTAAATTCAATTAATTAACCTATAATGTAGTATTAGTTTCAGATGTAGTTTCCAGTATTTATTATGGATAAATACTTAGAGGGTAAAAAGGATCCCAATGAAGTAGCAACCAGGAGTTAGGTTAATGTACTTATCTATCTCACTACCATTCATCATGATATCATACCATAGTAGGTCTAAAGGGTAGGGAGAGGGAGAGAGGGTGGGCAGGAAGAGGTAGGAGGGGGACACTGGGAAGGGAGGGGGAGAAGGAGAGAGAGGAAGAGAGAGACCCACATAGACAGACCTGTCCTTCTAGTCTCTCAAACTGGACATTCTGGCCCTTTTTCTCTTCTCTTCTTTTCTTTTTCTTTCTTTCTTTCTTTCTTTCTTTCTTTCTTTCTTTCTTTCTTTCTTTCTTTCTAAGATTTATGTCTTTATTTGAAAGAGAGAGAGAAAGAGAGCATGTGAGCAGGGGGAGAGGGAGAGAAGAAGACTCCCTGCTGAGTGGGGAGCAGGGCTAGATCCCACAAATCTGGGATCATGATCTGAGTCGAAACTAAGAGTCAGACGCCCAACCGACTGAGCCACCCAGGCAACTCTTCTGGCCCTTCCTTTTAATGAGAGAAAGGGAAACCATACCAAAGTACAAGGAAAAACAAAAGCTGTGCTTGGCTTTAGAGCTACCCGTGGCTTGTGTTCTAGTGAGTTAATGATGACCTAAAGAATTAAAGGGTGATTTTCACTATGAATAAATTTTCCCCATAAGAACCTAGCATCTAAGTAAGATGTGACTCCACCGTGTTAAAATCCTCATTTGACAGATGTGACGATTGAGAGAGGTATTTGCTCAAGGTCACAACACTAGAAAGCAGAGAAGCAAAGATGTGCATTTATATCTAGTTAGTATAGCTCTGCAGAACTTCCCCCCAGCCCCCATTCTCTGATTGGCACAAGGTGAATGATTAAATTTTGGGGGTGATAGTAGATAGAAATGAAATAAGTAAACTAATTTCTTACAGTAAAATAAATTCTTTAAAAAGTTTTAAAAATGTTCTTTAAGCACATCTTCGAATGTTTAACAGTGGCCTGTAGTATTGGAAAGCCAGCAACAGCTGAATTTCTCACCAGGTACTCCCCACTAGGACATAAAACAATTTTAGGATTCTGAGATCTTTCTATAATATTCCCCAAGTGACAATCTCTGCCAAACACAATTTGCTCACCAGTGTCATTAACTATAGATTTTAGACTGATGACAATAGTCAACTCAAATTCAGTAGATTCTCAAGACAAGATGAAGGAATGTCATCTTCCAAAATTGATGCTAATAAAAGTCATATACTCAATGGAAGGCAGGGATGTTGACCATTCTATGTTCTGACTGGTTCTCCCTAAGATTGATGCCAGGAAGCAATGGCCCTAAAACTTTAAGAGTGTAAAATAAGAAATCAGTACTAAAGATGTCAGATATCAAAATAAACACATGGGGTAAAGGCAAAGAACAGTAAAATGGAAGAGGTAAGGACCCATAAAGCTGAGCGTCTCTCCTCACTAATCGACTCATGTGGTCTGGACTGTGTCTCAGGCATACCCTTTTATGAGAGACGGCACATCAGGCTTCGACAGCTTGATGACATTTTAATTTAAGATTATTCACTGCTCTTTAGTCTGAGATTATAGTTACTAACTCCTAAATCTCAATATGGTTTTTCAAGATTAAAAGTGCAGAACTATCAGTAGTATTTGATGGTTATATTTCTCAGCAAACAGGAACATGCTAGTGTAATTGTCAAATAAATAATTTTTTTTGAGAGCAGGTGCAGATCATTTCTCCAGAGTTTTGATCAGCTCTGGGCAAAGAGCTAAAAGCAAGTTTCTGAATCTGGGCTCTGAACTCTGGTTCTGAATCACCAAAGTATGCGAGTCTGGGAATCCCTGCACACAATGTCCTAATAGCTGATACACACGGATTACTCAGTGGCTCTGTGTGTCAGGGGATAGTGAAGTGGCTATTCTGCAGTCATTTGATACGTATAAATCCACTTAAGCAACATATGTGAATAGAACTTTACCATCTACTAAGCTCTTTCCCTCCTGACCCTACATGGATGTTTGTTTTAAACTCTTTGTATGTCCAGCATCTTATTTTTCTGCTTTACTGGATGAATTTGGGAATCATTTTGATGCACCCAATGTTTTCATTTTTTGAAAGCGCAAACATGCAGGCAATGAATACAAATTGAGTTTTACAGGGATCAGCACAGAATGTCAAAAATATTCTCTAATATTCCTGATCTGTCAAATTTATAATATGCAAATGAAGTTATCTTTGCATTTCTCAGAGGAAGATAGAGCACTGCTAATGTCTAAAATCTTTTTCTGAATTAGAAGATACATAAAATATAATGAATAAACACATAAAGGAAGGAGGCCTGATTATGAATTAATAAGGTTTGGGGCTCTTCCTTGCAGGAGTACCTCCTAGGGCCTTGGCGGTGAAGTGGGAGGGTCTAGCAATGTGTGCATTTTGTAAAACTTGCAAGAATAAGGGGTGCTGGGGTGGCTCAGTCGGTTAAGCGTCCGACTCTTGATTTCGGCTCAGGTCATGATCTCAGGGTTGTGAGATCAAGCCCCCACATTGGGTTCCGCATTCGGCACAGAGTATACTTGAGATTCTCTCTCTCCCTCTGCCCTTCCCCCAGCCAGCGCACCTGCACATACACTCTCCCTCTCTAAAGAAACAAAAAACAACTTGCAAGAATAAGATTTTTTGGGATACAATTTTTCTTATTGAGGGCTCTAATAATCCATCTTTGCACACAATTATGGGCTTCTTATTAACGAGTTTATTTAGCTTTCTAGACTTGACCACTTATAATAAAGAAAATAATCTCCAGAGTTCACTACCTGATAGTTCAACCTTTAAAATACTAAGGATTTTATGACCAACAACGTAGTGCATCCCTGCCCTCTCTCCCTCTCAAATTTCAGTTCTGAAAATATGGGGGTTGTATGAATTTTATTTTTCAGCTCTCCTGCTGGATGATGGTTCATAAAAGCTTTCACCCTTACAGTTCACACATATGTTCCTAATTAAATTCTGTTAGCATAAATGTTTCCAGAAGAGATTTGAAACCTAAGGGAAACCCTCCCAGCTTATTGTTGCTTCATGTTTCCTTTGATTAGTCTTCAGGAAGCCAAAGGAACAAGAACGATTTATTTTAAAATGCCGAACATGGAAACAATGGTTTGGCATTGCTTAGCTGTCATATTTTACAACTGTCAGGTAAGACCCCTCAGAAGCAGTTACTCTGATTTCTCAGGTGCTTTACAACCAGGGACTATAATTTCCCATCTCTTTCCATAAAGTCAACTCCCCGACTCAGTCTTTTTGTTTCAAAACTGGTTCTACACATCCAGCAGTGAGCTGACACCAAAACCTACTCTTTAGGGTCAGTCATCTAGACCAGCAAAAGAAATGGTTTAATGAAAATCTGTGTTATGAATGGAATGTTTGTGTCCACCCCCAAAATCTGTGTATTGAAATCCTAATGGCCAGTATGATGAGAGTAGGCGGTGGGGGCCTTTGGGAGATCATTAGGTCATGAGGATGGAGCCTTCATGAACGGGAATGATGTCCTTAGGAAAGAGGCTCCAGGGATCCCCATCTCAGCCATGTGAGGACACAAGAAAGTGGCAGCTCATAAGCAGGAAGCAGGCTGTCACCGGACACTGAATCTGCCAGCACCTTGGTCTTGGAATCTCTAGCCTCCAGAACTGTGAGAAATAGATATTTGTCTCTGAGTTAGCCGGTCTATGGTATTTTCACTACAGCAGCTCGAACTTAAGACAATCTACGTACACTCCAGTCAGATCTGCATCCTGAGCAGGCCAGGAAACAAGTATGTGCCATTAGAGATCCAAGTTTTGAAACTTTTTCGGATGAAGTATTTAAAAAATGGACAAAGGTAGTTAGTTGCGTCCAAATACGGTGTATAAAAGTGTAACAGGGGCGCCTGGGTGGCTCAGTCAGTTGAGCGTCTGCCTTCAGCTCAGGTCATGATCTTGGGGTCCTGGGATCGAGCCTTTTGTTGGGTTCCCTGCTCAGCAGGGGGTCTGCTTCTCCCTCTGCCTCTGCCCCTCCCCCTGCTCCTGCTCCCTCTGTCACTCTCTCTCTTTCAGTTAAATAAATAAATAATCTTTAAAAAAGAAAGTGTGATTGCTACCAAAAAATTCAGTGAAATTGTTGTTTGATATCCATGTAGCATGAGGATGACTGCCTTTGTGACGGAATCCACCAGATATTTGGAAATGCTGTAAAGGCCACCTTAGCACTTCATATTTTGATGAGGTGGTGTCAGACCCGACTTCTCAATGGAGAAAGCGCTCAATAGCCTTGCACCACCACCAGCACCATGTTCAACAGCTGGGCTTTTTGATTAAATATCTGAAATCAAACAAAAAGCAACATTAAAGTCCAGATGGGTGAAGAAAGGGTCATCTGTGAGAAAGGTGGCCCAAGGCTTTATTACAGCTGGGGACAGAATCCTTCCTTGTCTTCAGGAAGTCACAGCTGATAGAGATGAAATGAGACCCGGCTAGCTTTGAATACCCAGTGCCTGGGGCAAGCTACAGCCTTAACCTTCTAAACCTTAGTTTCCATTGAAGTAAAAGGAACCTAACAGTGCCTTCCCTAATTGGTTATAAGATTCAATAAAGTATGTAATTGCTTGATCTACTTCCTGGCACACAGTAGATTCTCTACAAATACTTGCCTCTTAGCTCGCCCCACTCCCTTGACAGAGCTTTTTATCCAATGTGACGATGCAACTTTAGTGTTTTACCAGTGATTCCACATTAATCATGTATTAGGTTGGATTGCAAACACAGAGAATGCATTGCTAGGGTTATATATTTTTCTCCCTTCTTTAAATGATTAGCACAATGTCTTCATTAAAGTGGCTGCTCAGAGTGGCAAGTCCGGTGTTTCGATCTGACCTCCTCTTTATCTTGGCCGTGACATATTTGAGTCAGCGACAGCCTCTTGGGGCTGTGCTTCGTCATCTGTGAAACATAATTTATGATGCTGAAGCCTTTCCCTAACTACTTCCATTGCCACAATTCACCACACCCTTCACACTGATAACACCAGCTACACTTAGCATCCGGGACAGCACACTTCCCCAGCCTTCCTTCTCACAGCTCTTATCCTTGGTCATCTCCTCTTCTCTGCTTATGCTTCCGCCATTAATGGGGTGATCCAGACTCATGGTGTTGAACACCCCCAGATACTAACAATTCCAAAATATATCTCTCTGGTCTAGATGTCTCTGCTGAACTCTGGATTCAAATGCCTATTTAACTCTGCCACTTGAAGGTTTAACAGACATTTCAAACACATCGTTCTTTCTAAACCTGCCTCACTTACCCTAACTCAGATGATGGCAACTCTGTTCTTTCAGTTGTTCCGGCCAAAAGGTTTGCACTTACCCTTAATGATTCCAGTTAGCATAGCCTGTATCCAATTCATCAGCAAATCCTATTAGCTCTACCTTCAAAATGCATCCAGAACTATCACTTCCATTGGCATCTGCTCTGGGGACCATCATTTCTGCCTGGATCCCAGCAGTAGACTCCTGACTGGCCTTCTACTCTATCCTGTCCCTCTAAAATCTAATTTCAAAATTAGGTGCTTCAGAAGCTTTCATTGATTAATCTCGTGCAGTTCATCCCTTAATTAAAAAAAAATTAAGCATAGCTCTTTATATTCCATTTCCATTTTCTTCATAATTAACTTTGTTTCCATTCATTTGGCAAATATTTAGCTGCTGTCTACTATAAATCAAGCAATTCTTGGCACTGGGGGCATAGGTAAGAAAATAAAGCTCCCTGCCTTCAGTGCGTGAGTATGTTATATAGTGCGTTAGAAGGTGAGGGGAACTATGGAAAAAAGAAAAATCAGGATTAAGGAAATCAGGGAGTTTGGAAGGAAAAAGTTCAGATGGAGGTGGGGTTGCAATATGGAAGAGGGTGGCCAGAGTAGACTTCATTAGGGAGGTGTCCTCTGAACAAAAACTTGAAGAAGTAAGAGAGTTCATAGACATCTGAAGGAAGAATCTTTCTTTTTCTTTTCTTCTCTTTTTTTTTTTTTTTTAAGATTTTATTTATTTGACAGAGAGAGAGACAGCAAGAGAGGGAACACAAGCAAGGGGAGTGTGAGAGAGAGAAGCAAGCTTCCCGCCGAGCAGGGAGCCTGATGCAGGGCTCAATCCCAGGACCCTGGGATCATGACCTGAGCCAAAGGCAGACGCATGACCGACTGAGCCACCCAGGTGCCCCACAATCTGATCCTATTTAGCTTCCTTCAGAGGCTTCCCCCTTTCCTCAGGGTGAACGCCAAATTCCTTCAAATGGCCTTTCAGAACTGGCTTGTCTTTCCAGCCTCCCCCTCAATGGCTGACCCCCACAGACCCTGTGTTCAAGTCCTCCCCCCCACCCCCAGAGGGTTCCCACCACTCTTTGAACACCACAGGTCTTTATATCCTCCATTCTCTCTCCCTGGAATCCCCTCCTTCCATCACTCCCCTGACAAATGGGGAACTTCCATAGATATTCAATGCCCCACTCAAACATCATGAAAAGTAAAGCCTTCCCCAGCCCCTTCTATCCTTCTGTACATAGTCAGCCCTTCTTCTTTCTGATGCAGCACTTTTTATAAGCCTTTATTATTTTTTATAACAAACTATCTTTTACATATCTGTGTCTTCCATTGGATAGCATTAGGAACACGACAATGTTAGGAACTATTTGACCTATTTGTACACATCATACTTCACAAACAGTAAGAGGTAATTAAATGTCTGCTGCAAATGAAACTGAACATGTCTTGTCTTCAAATGAGATATATAAGCTTTTTTTACTATATTTTATATATACTATAAATTTATGTAGAGCATGAAATATATTTTAAAGATGGCATAAACTACATATCTTCGGAATTTAGCACACCACCTGGCATACTAGACCCACAAACTCTAGTTGAATTAAAATATAGTATTAGGCTTTAGTGATACTTTAATAATTCTTTGATAATATTAAAGTTTATAGCCTCTTTGAACAAAAATCTAAAAGTAATTTTCATATTGCATATGTCTAAACTACCCTCACTCAAACTACAAAAAAAAGGGAAAAAATGACATATTTTAGGGAAACTCGGGGGCATATGAACACAGTTATTCTTCAGTGCATTCTATAGAGTCGTTATTTTAACATTTTTCTCCCATTTAATTTTTTCTCTCACATCAGCTAAAAATGAACCCTGGAAAGGGAAAAACTGCTTCCCTAAAAATAGAATATATAATAAGTGTCCTGTCTTCCATAAACTGAAGAATTTATTGCAATAACGAAGTACATGTAATTTGCATCTATTTATTTTAATTGGTTGGTTTTCAGCACTACCGGAACTTCTTTTCTTTCTTTCTTTTTTTTTTTTTTTTAAGATTTTATTTATTTATTTGAGAGCGAGAGAATGTGAGAAACAGCAAGAGAGAGAGCTTGTGCTCATGCACCGGTGCATAAGCGGGTGGGGGAGGGGCAGAGGGAGACGAAGGAGCAGACTCCCCGCTGAGCAGGGAACCCATTGCAGGTCTGGATCCCAGGATCCTGAGGTCATGACCTGAGCCGAAGGCAGGCGCTTAACCAACTGAGCCAACCAGGCGTCCCTGACCTCTTTTTCTAATAAATTTTTCATGCCCCTTTACTATCCTAAAACAAAATTTATGGGTAATATAACATTTTACATGTGTATATGTATATTTACACATATACACATATACACATATATAAGTATGTATAAAATTTGGAAAACTAAATATAATGTTCCTTTACTATTAAAGAGAAATAAGAATATATAGTAAAATATTATATATTTCAATTTTTAAATGTTTATACATGAGTGCACTAGAATACACAATGATGAAGAATTCGGGTGTTAGTCTATACTTACAACGTTAAACTGGATTTAAGGGAAAAAGACCTGAAGCCATTCCAAATGGTACAGGAAAATAAAGAACAGGCTCACTGTGGATATTTAGTTATGCAGTAAGGCTGTACCAAAAAAAAAAAAAAATCTGTTTACAGCTAAATTAGTGTAAGTTTTGGCTCAGTTATAAAGTTTTCACTTACATGAACATGCAGTGGGACTTGGTTAGGTCATGAAGGATGCAGGGTGAGGGACACAGGGAAGTTCTTCATTTTACAACACTGTCTGGCGCACAGATATTTATCAGCTCTGGTCCCTGCCCAGCAGGTTTATAGCACCCACCCATCACTGTGACAATCAAATAGGTCCCCAGAACTCTGCAACACTCCCTGGGGCAGTAACACCCATTGGTAGCTCCCCATTCAATCCCTTGAACACACACTGAGCTAACAGAAACCTGAAAGCTTTGCATTTACAAACTATGACAAACGGAGTATTCTCCACTTACACAGCTGATGTCACATGGCCTATGAAGTTAATTTTTTAAGGGTAAACCTATGATCTCTCATGTTCCACTAGTGGTAGTTGTTCTCACAATAAAACTATGAATATTACTCAGCCATCAGAAAGGATGAATACACACTGTTTGCATGGACATGGATGGAACTGGAGGGGATTATGCTAAGTGAACTAAGTCAAGCAGAGAAAGACAATTATCATACGGTTTCATATGGTTTCACTTACATGTCGAACAGAAGGAATAGCATGGAGGACATTTGGAGAAGGGAAGGAAAAATGAAGGGGTGGAAATCAGAGGGGGAGACGAACCAGGAGGGACTATGGACTCCAGCAAACAAACTGAGGGTTTCAGAGGGGAGGGGGATGCGGGGATGAGTTAGCCTGGTGATGGGTATTAAGGAGGACACATATTGCATGGAACACTGGGGGTTATACACAAACAATGAATCGGGGAACACTACATCAAGAACTAATGACGTACTGTATGGTGACTAACATAACATAATAAAAAAAATAAAAATAAATAAATGAAGAGAAAAAAAACTACAAAGGAGGTATTGGAGAGGACACAGCATTTATTGAGGTCTTTTTGGTATAGTTTGGTGGCTTTTCAATTCTGTAATTTTCTCTCACCTCTTTTGATTTTTAATTAGTCCCTGCTCCAAACCTAAGCCCAATATAATTCTGCCTACTCACAATATGCTGTATTTCAAAGGATAACATTTTCAGCTAAGAAACATTTAACCGATTTTGATGATCTAACTGGGATAATTGGTGTCTCTTAAGTTTTCTTATCTGTTGAGAATAGTATGCCTAAAGATATTTCTTTCTTTTTTTTTCTTTCCAGTCATGTTCTCCCACATACTTAAATGATTTTAAAGCTCTCTGATCCAAATCTTTAATAAAAATCTTTGAAAAGGCAAACGTATTGTGAAATCTTAACCCAGTTTTCTTTACCTTCAAAGATATAACACAGACGCTTGTATTAATTAAGCTGCTAGTGCCTGATGCCTAATTAGGAATCTTGGACTCAACATTCTGAAAGAGTCCTAAATATTTTCTGACTGATCCTGTTCCCATGGAAACTATAGTTGGGAAGTAGTAAAAGACAGAAGAAATTACTAAATGGTACCACAGAAATTAGCTGAAAGAGTTATTCTTCATTTCAAAATAAAGGGGAAAAAATCCTTGTGTTCTGCTATCAGATAGCAAATAGCAATTTAAAAGGTAACACATACAAAAAATTTAGGAAGTGTGTGATATATGAAAATATTTATTTTTGCTCATAACAACATTCATGTTTTTCTTTTGATATTGACTTCTAGGGAAAAAGCCAGAAAATTACGGGGACTTTTTCTATTTCCCTTTTAAATGATCTGTGATGCTACAGGGTGACCAAATTTGATAATAAATCCCTCGACAATATTGGATGAGCTCATGTTTGGATATTCTTCCCATTTAGTTAAACAATATTTTTAGATCATGAAATACTTTTTTCGGGCTTATGGCTTACCCTTCAGGTTAATATTGCTTTGAATTCAGTTTGAGTTGTGAACAGAAGGCATTTGTATATGTTAAGAGACAACCATACTACAAATACACTAAATGTCAGAAAGCATTTTAATAACATATTAAGATCTTTAAGCCATTACCCACACTCTAAATGGACACTCAAGTTATTTTCTTATTATGACAGAAAAAATTAGTCATCCTTGCGGTGCCCCTGCAGGATACTGTATGCTGATTCTAAATCCATACATGACAAGACAGAGGCTTCCTCTCTTCTCCTTGTGCCTTTATAGTGCCAAAGCAAACACCAGAAAAGAGCGCTTTCCATTTCCCCTAAAAATCTCCTCAACCTTCTACTTTCCCTCACACTTTCCAGTATCCTCATCTCCCACATAGGAAAAAAAATTAAAAAAGGGATCTCAGGGGCGCCTGGGTGGCACAGCGGTTAAGCATCTGCCTTCGGCTCAGGGCGTGATCCCGGCGTTATGGGATCGAGTCCCACATCAGGCTCCTCCGCTATGAGCCTGCTTCTTCCTCTCCCACTCCCCCTGCTTGTGTTCCCTCTCTCGCTGGCTGTCTCTATCTCTGTCCAATAAATAAATAAAATCTTTAAAAAAAAATAAAATAAAAAAAAAAATAAAAATAAAAAAGGGATCTGGAGTCAACAGTTCTAACTTCTTCAAGTCCTGCCTCTGTGTCTCCCTAGCTATTCCGAGCCTCTGCTTCTCATTTTATGAAACCTTGGTAAAAATAGTTCCAGGTACCTCACAGGAATGTTAACAGGAGAATTAACATAATTCGTGTGAAGTGTTTTGTCAATTGTGAAGTTCCATTCAAATGCTAATTTTGTCTTCTTTTTAATCCTTCAGGTTACCCATAGCTTCTCTCTGATCTCCTTTGGTTCTTCTGGTCTCCAGATAACTGACTTGGCAAAATTCCTCCCCACTTTGTCTATTATTTCCCTGGGCACTTTCTCTTCATTGTCTCTGCTCTTTTATATTCTTGACTGAGCACATTCTCCAGAGTTCAGTCCTTTGTCTCTACTAATCAACCTCTGTGTATTCTCCCCGAGAACATCTTTTCCCAGAGTGAATCTCCCTATTTTTGTTCACCACTGAAGTACAGGGGAAAGGTACAGAGAACTTATACTTTCATCCTCTTTCCAATGTTCTATAGAGACATTTTTAGTTGGATATTTTGTTGCCTTCTGATATATACAAAATAATCATTCCTTCTCAATGTAAGCACTATGTTTTCTCTGGTTCTTCAAATCCACAAACTTGAAATTACTGTCTTGATGTCTTTGATGTCCCCCCATATTTAATCAACCACTAAATCTTACCAATTATTCTTTTCAATGTCTTCTGGATTTAACCGTTCCTAAACAATTTTGGCAGCTGCTACCTTAATCCTGTACCCTTTAACCTAATACTTGGGCTCTAGTCACCTCTTTCCTTCTAAGTCTATCCTATGTGTAAGGCTCAAAATTATTGGTTACCATAAATAACATCTTTTGGTATATTGCTTCACTATTCAAAACTTCTAACAACTTCCTGACGACGACTGCATCAAATAGAGACTTTTTACATAATATACAATCAACTCCATGAATACCAAGCCATTTCTTCGTCCTTTTCAAAACAAGCTCTGTGTTCTAACCAATAAGAATCCTGAAAGAGGCAGTATAGAATGAAAACAAGTTCTCAACACCATACAAAATAATTTTAGCATCTAAGTATGGTACATTTTTTTCCCCCATTTGAAAACAAAATGTTAAATTATGAAGAACTCTAATCATCATTAAATCAAACCCCCTCATTTTACAAATAAGGAAACCAAGATCCAAATAAAATAGTTTTCTAAAGCCTTATCAAAAACTAAGAGCAGGGGCGCCTGGGTGGCTCAGTCGTTAAGCATCTGCCTTCAGCTCAGGGCGCGATCCTGACATTCTGGGATCGAGCCCCACATCGGGCTCCTCCGCTGGGAGCCGGCTTCTTCCTCTCCCACTCCCCCCGCTTGTGTCCCCTCTCTCGCTGGCTCTCTCTCTGTCAAATAAATAAATAAAATCTTAAAAAAAAAAAACAAAAAACTAAGAGCAGAACTGACACAATCTTAGGTCTTCGCATCCCAAGCTCCATTTTATTTATGCCATACTTTTTGCATCTTTGAAAACAAATGAGATTTATGGTTTGAAGTATAAGGAGGTCCTCTGACCCTCCAGTAGAGACATTTCACCTGGACATTTAACTTATGAATCCAATAATGCACCACTGCCAAACAGACTGAGAACTCTAACTTATAAAATTAATCTACTTAAAAAGTGAACGTGATTCTGCCCACCATTCCAGTCAGTGTGAACAGGCCCCTGAGTTACTCCGTCATAGAAAATGTAACTGATATTCTTTCAGGTAAAAGAGGAGAATCCATCATCCTCTTGGAAAAAAAAAAATAATCAACACACTCATTGGTGAGATCACTTTGCTCTCTAAAAGAGGTATTTCTGTAACCCATTTGCAAAATTATTCGTCCTTTTATTTTTCTTATAATAAGAACTCAATTTCCTCAAATGTTTCAGCACATGTCATGGAAAAGGCTTGTCTTGAATGATCTCACCCTCAAAGATAAATAGTTGAATGTGTGGAATGGGGCAAGCAAGAGGGACATGGCTGGCTTGTTCAAATAGTTAGGACTCTAAATCTAAATTCTCTTTGAGGAAGATGATGCAGTCTTGCTTCCACTCTAAGAGGTAATGGGATGGGAGGTGAAGTGGAACTCCTGCCTCTATTAATGCCTACATTCTCTTGCTCATGAATTCATGGTGTATTTGGGGAACGTGTTATCCCGCATAGAAATCGCTTCTGACATAAATGGCTACAATGAACGTGTGCGTAAGCTGCTAGCAAAGACTCCAGGCGGCTTCTAAATGCCTCTAATTCCTCCATTCTTCCCCCACAGCCAGAGTCTTCTCCAGAGAATCCTTAGAGCTTTGGGGTCTTCAAGGTTAAAGGAACTATGGGAAATTAAATCATATAAAGAACTCATTTGGAACTTGATATTAAGTTTTAATGACATAGATTTGAGCATTAAGTGAATATTTTAGGAAGTGTGAGCAATTTTGAAATGAGCTTGAGTTGGCCCTTGCCCTATTAAAGAAAGCTGAAGTAGTCTCCTGTTATTTGGAAGAGCCAGAGGGTGGACGAAAGAGGCTTGATTGGACCAGCCTCTATTAAATAAATGCAAGAGAAAAACTAAATTTTTTGGAATTTAATCAACTGTCTTTTTTACATTCACCTTTTCTTGTCATCAGTCTATGACTCTGTCATGTATTCATCTAATGGGTACTTTCAGATTTTAGGGAATAAAATATTAAAGTCCCTTTGAAAGGAAATGAACTGAAAGGTCCACACTACATTATGAAGAAAAACATTACTGTTATGCACATTGACTAACAGATTTTGCTGTATAACCCAGGATCTTGGAGTTCAGTTAATGACAGGGTGTTTTGTCTGTTTTCAGGCATTTTATTTTTCTGTTAGTGTGAAACAGACTAGCTAGATTAAAAAGGGGGTCATTCAGATAGAATTTAGGTTTCTTATTCTGGTTAAGTAAGGTGTACAGTTTAAGAGAGCAGATATTTCAAGTGGACTCACTTCGGTCTATTTATTTTCTCTTTAACCAGAATACTCAAAGGTGGATAGTCCAATAAAACCCAGAGGGGCAAAGAAAAGAAATACTGAAATTTTTATATATTTATCACATTGTTTTTTTTGGGGGGGGTTAGTTTTTTTATTAGGACAAATTTTCTTTTTCTTTTTTTTTTTTAAAGATTTACTCATTTACGTAATCTCTACACCCAGCGTGGGGCTTGTACTCACAACCCCGAGGTCAAGAGCTGCATGGTCCACCAACTGAGCCAGCCAGGTGGCCCTATGACAAATTTTCAAATATACGCAAAAGTAGAGAGAACAGAGCAATAGACCCACATACTCATTATTTGGTTTCGACAGTTGTAAAGACGGCCACGTTTACTTCATCTATCTTTTTTGTTGTTGAGAAATTTTAAAGCAAATCATATCTATCAATCCATTTTCCTTATTAATTTAGGAGGTATCAATACAAATTAAAGACAAATGGCTACAGTAACATTAAAATAACAAATTATAATTCATTCCTTAGTATAATTTCATACCCTGCCCTAGTCAAATTCGCCTAATATCTTTTTTGAATCAGGATCCACATTTCAGTGTTACACTTGCCTCTTAGGCTTTTTGTCTTGTTTTGTTTTTAATGCAGAGCTAACCTGCCCTTTCCTCCCATCAAATGACTTGTTGAGAAAACCCAGCTAGTTATTCTGTAGAACAACGCACTTTCTAAGCTCTTCCATGTCTTTAATCTGTGCATCTACCCTCCTATAAAGAGAAGGTTGCTTGCCCTGAGGCTTGATTCAGATAAAGGGCAATTATTTTTATAATTATTTCCTTGAGGGGGGAGCACAAACACTACATAGGGAGAGCTTTGTGCTTCCTGTTGTACCGCACAATGATTGTCCTACTTTTAATGATGCTAAGATTAATCAGTGGTTTTAGATGATAACAGATGGGTCCTTCCATTTTAAAGGTCCCCATCAACATTTTGTCTAATTTTTAATAACCCTATCCTGAACCAATGACATGGAGCAAAATGATGATGACTAGATTCTACTGTTTTTCTTATTTGCACATTTACTAGTTTGACTTCTATAACAAAAAATTTTCTCTATCAGTTAAGGTTATATGTTACATATCTACACATATAAAGGAAAGCAGGATGAAGGCTTACTTCTTTGTTAAAACTCAGGGTAGGGAGCCATTGATGTAGTTGGTTCTAATGGTGACCAAGTCACTGATTTTTTTTTTTTAATTTTATCGACTCTCTCTCTCTTTTTAATGTCTATAATTAATACACTTAAAATCTGTTTGGCATCTTTAAATCAATTGCCTTCAAAATATTTTTTTCATTTTTGATTCTTAAATTGCCTCTAATTTGGCCACAGTGAGCCTTTTCATATTGATTCCTGTGTCTTTTAGACGATCCCATGAGCTTGGAGAGTTTTGCAGCTTTCTGGCACAACAGAGTAAATGTTTCCAGACTCACACACGCCCAACCCTACACATGGAATCAGATGTTCCTTCAAAGCTTCCCTGGCCGCTGCTAGTGTGGAAGGGTATTGAGAGATCACGATGTGTATGCTCATTTTTATAGTGTTGTAGGAAGGATTTTATTATTATTCCCAACTATTCTTTCCCTTTCCACTTATTATTACATGATAGCTGGGGCCTCCTGGCTAGCAGGATACACTTCCCCAGCCCAGTTGCGATTCTGGCCACGTGATTGCTTTCACCAACGCACATATGCCCTGGTAAGTGGAAGCTTTAAAAGCGAACACTTGATTTAGTTGGTCTTTTGCTTTTCCCTTGGCCACGAGGACTGTCTGTCCCAAATGGGGTCAGCCCCTTCAGCCTGCGGCCTGGAATGAGAATGAGACATGCAGAGAGCAGAGATTCTGCAGCTGACATGGAACCACAAAAAGGGGATGTAAGCAAAACTAACGTGTATGGCGGCAAACTATCGAGATTTTTTAGATTATTTGTTTTTAGGTTATTTGGACAGAGATAGGAAATACGCAGTTTGGGAACGAAAAAAGCATTAGGAGTTCATACTGATATTTCCAATTCAAATATACATGATAGGACTTTTCTGCTTTTTAAACATAATACTTGTATCTCTCTTTCCCTTCACTGAAAATCTTGAATATCTACGTTATGATCATTACAGATTTGCATTCTCCTGTAGTATAATTTCAAAATAACACCACTTTCAATTATTTTCTAAAATGCCTTTGCAGCTTTATTTATCCTTAAAATAACTTCTACTATTCAGTGGATTATTATATTCTAAACTCAGACTGGAAAAATTCTTTCCCCTGCATGGTTACATCACTGGCTTGAGACCCAGGAGGTTCATTTCCGTCCATTTGTTTTCAATTTTCAAGATGGCGGTTTTAGTGAATTTTTCTTTGAAACAGAAAATTTAAGTTTTCACAACCAAATCTATGTAATAAGTTACTAAGAGAACTCTGTCCCATTTCTGCCCCTTTCTACCCACTGTGAGTGGTTTTCATTTAACCTTCCAGTATTTCTTTCTTACACAAAATACAGCCTGCTACATTATACGGTTCAGCACCTTGCTTTTTTCCTTGGCTATACCTATACGTGGAGATCACCCTCATTCCTTTTTATTGCTACATTGCATACCATTTCGTTCTTTATTCAGCCAATCTCTTATTGATGGGCATTTGATTGTTTTCAATCTTCTTTATAATAAATAATTTTGAAATAAATAATACCATGCATCAATCACATCCAGCTTTTTTTTTGTTTTTGTTTTTGTTTTTTGCAAATACAGCTTTGGAACAGGCTCCCGGTAGTGGGGGGAATGAGTCAGAGTAGACACGCAATTTTTCTACATATTGCTGAATTAATTCTTTTTCCATAGCAGATAGATCACTGTGCAGCCCCTCAGGAGTCAGAGGCCTGTTTGCACACAGCTTCAATAACAGAGGATGCGGATGAGTTATGTGTTTTTGCTAATCTGGCAGGAAAGGGATGTTATCTGTGTGACAGTTTAATTTGCATTTCAGTGATGTTGAGCACAGTGTCATATCTGAAGAACTATTAAAATTTTTCTTCCGGGAACTCTCTGGGGTTTGTGTTGTATATGCGCCATTTTTCTATTTTGTTCTTTATATTTTTATTTTCTTTCCATTTTTAGGGCTTGTTGCATATCAGTGACGATACTCTTTGGCTGAGAATTAGAGTGCAGACATCTTTTTCTCAATCAGTCATTCGTCTTTTGATTTTTGTATGGTATTTTATTTTTTTTGAGCAGATGTTCTTTCGATATATAGCTTTTAAAAGAAGGCATCCATGCTTTTGTAATCTTGGGGGTGGGGGTGCACTTATTACTTACTGACATTTAGATCTTTGATTCACTTGGAGTTTATTCTCATGTACACTGTCAGGATCCGATTTCTTCCCCTCAAATGGCTACCCAACTGTAACGATATCTATCAAGCGCTCTCTGTGGTTTGAGGTCCTCCTATTGTATATATAGATAGATAAGTAGAAAGATACATCTCACATCTACACTAAGTTTCCGAATGAACTTGGGCCAATTCCTGGACTTTCTATTCTGTTCTATTGGTCTGTCATTCTATTCACGTACCAGTCTCGCAGTGTTTTAATGATAGAGGCGTTATCAAGTGCTGTAATACAGGACAACCATCAAACTCATTTCCGCCCAAGGGCATTACTGCTGATTTATTTTTCATTATCTCATTTGTCTGATACTTATTTTATATATATCTTATAATTAATGTAATATATTGATACAGAAATACATGTATATAATTAATTACCAAAAATGTATGTTGGGGCATATGTTCTTCTCGGAATAAAGAAAAGTCTGAAGAACACTGCAGCGCTCCAGGCAGTGTTTTTTGAACATTTCAGCATCCTCAGTCAGATTTTCTGGGAGAGTAGCACAATAGAGCTGAAAACCTTAGGATCCATCTAATCTTGGCATTTGCAGTGAAAGAATACCCTTGGACCTAGTTGATGAGTCACCTGGACCCAGAAGAAAGTTTTTCACTGCTAATGAGCAGGCGTCAAGATCCCACAGAATGATATGATTACTGGAAAGGATGCCTAAGAAAACCATCTTTGGTTTGGAAATAAAGATCACTTTATCAGGCCCTCCCCTCTCTCTTCGTAAACTTTTACCTCCTGTGGGACATGGATTGCTGTGATATCAACTGAGTGGCAAAGAGGTTGGACCATGAGGACAGTGTGGAATCCCCCACTTCAGAGAGCACTCATAGAACTCTCTAACATCCTGTGTTGTATTTTTTCTTAGGCAACTTGAGAAGAGGTATTGTTTGATTCATCTGAACTTTTAATCAATGCTTACTAATTCAAAAGGAACTTATGTAGGGGTTTTTGTGTTTTGTTGTGTTTTAAACAATACAAGAAGCATCAGGCAATCAGCAACATTTCCTAAAACTCTATAGGGCCAACCAGTCTCTATTTTACCTTGTAACTCTAAACTCTAGGGAGTCTACAGCTCGCGAGGGAGGAGGAAGTTCTAAGAGCAGAAAAATTATGCATTCGTTAGGGAATATTAATTTTACACATGTCCTAGGATCCTTAGTAATAAAATGTCATTTTATGAAGCTAAGAAACAAATAAAACATCAAACTCCAGGTTACTTACCTCTATTTAATTAAGTGTTAGAAAATCATTATGAGCCAGGCAAGATTCTAGGTGCTAAAGACACAAAGATGTATTGACTCTGTCCTTGACAAACTCACAATCCAGAGAAAAACACATGTAAACATGGTAACAGTTTAACCCAGTAAGTACAAAAGAGAACCAGGAACATACCAAGAACACCAGGAGTGTAATAATACGTGGTAGAATTCAGCTTTGAGGAATGGATGAGCTGGAGAGGGTTAAAGAGAAGGGGCTTAGTAACTGCATTTGCCACATGGAGAAAATTGCAACAATGACAACACAACAGCAGAGAAGATGGCTGGGAAGGAGAAACATTGTATCTAAACTGGCATAGTTGTTCACTCGGATACACACACCCACACAGGCAGGGTTTGAAAGCACCTGACTTGTTCTGGACCAAAAGCCTCCTATGAGGCCAAAGTCCAATGACCCACGGCTCCCAGCTTACGGAGAATTTGTACCCTATATTTTAATGACATAGAAGACTGCATGTTTAGATTACTGGACAAATAGACCCTTGAGTTACTGTTTATTCCATGGAGTTCAACTTCTGATTAGAATCCATTCCTATTTTAAAGTGCCTCTAGAACATTTTTCTAAGGCATTAGCACAATTCTCCCTTTTCAAATTTAGCACTTTCCCAGTAGTTCAACATGTTCCCTTTTTATTTGCGGTCATTACTTCTTCTTTGGTCTCCTTTAAAAATAGCACCAGTTTGCACTTGTCTGTAAGTCTTAGCTGGTGCTGGTGTTGGTCTTCTCTGGGCGTTGGCACTTACCCTCTACCTTGGACTTTTTTCATAACATCTGAGTTGGAATTTTCCCTTTCTAGATTTGGTCATTGGTTTGGAAATTAATTTCCCTCTGTTTTGTTATATTCATTTTGTTTCACTATTGGAAATTTATTTCCCTCTGCTTTGTTATATTCATTTTGTTTCACTACTTACTTTTGTTGGTTTTACCTAGAAGGTAGCCCCTGCTGCACTTTGGCTTAAGGATTTTAAAGGCCTCTGCAAAATGTTATCATGAGTCCTATTTGTGAGACATAGCTTTGGGTTGTGGCTCAATTACTAGTAAATAAATTTTTGCACGGGGTGCCTGGGTGGTTCAGTGGGTTAAGCTTCTGACTCTTGGTTTAGCTCCGGTCAAGATCTCATGGGCTGTGGGATCAACCCCTCCCCAACCCTCAGGGCTCTGTGCTCTGCAGGGAGTCTTTGAGTCTGCTTGGGGATTCTCTCCCTCTGCCCCTTCCCCCAGTCAGGTGCACGCTCTCTCTCTAAAATAAATAAATCTTTTAAAAAATAAAAAAATAAAGTTTTGCAGGAAGGCACAGAATATCATATATAATATGATTTGATTTGTTGGAAGGAGCAGAACAATAAGCATAGGAAATTTTGATTTTGATTTAGAAACTATACTGGTATGCTCATATATGCTGGAACTATATTTTCCCCCCAAGTTTTCTAGAACTATATGCAAAAAGCTTAAGAGTAGGCTATCTGTAGGGGCGCCTGGGTGGCACAGCGGTTAAGCATCTGCCTTCGGCTCACGGCGTGATCCCAGCATTATGGATCGAGCCCCACATCAGGCTCCTCCGCTATGAGCCTGCTTCTTCCTTTCCCACTCCCCCTGCTTGTGTTCCCTCTCTCGCTGGCTGTCTCTATCTCTGTTGAATAAATAAATAAAATCTTAAAAAAAAAAAAAAGAGTAGGCTATCTGTAAAGAGTGGAATAGAAGTCAAGAAGGCTAGAAAAGAGTTATTTTTCATTTTTGTACTATTCGAATGTACCATATACATACCTTGTTTTTAAATGTGTAAGTAAATGCATTCAACAGTGATCTATTTTTGCTTTGATTATGCCCATAAATAAAGTATTTAGCAAGTTTTTACAGTGTGAGCAAAGCTAAAACTAAAAACAGCAGGTGACTGCTTTGACAAAAGGAAAGTGAGTGAACTGGAAACGCCTAGAATAAAGGAGAAAGACCAGATTAGGCTTTTTCACTCCTTACCAGTATAAAATCAACTCCGTCCCACACTGTCCCTGTGAAAAATTTTGAAAACTAAAACAAAACAGAAAATCTAACAAAACAAATAAAAACTGTCAATGACATAAGAGGGAGAGAAAGGTGAAATTCTTCAGTTAAGAACTAAAACTCCCATCTGTTAAGATCACAAGGATTCTTGGGGTGCCTGAGTGACTCAGTCCATTAAGCATCTACTCTTGATTTCAGCTCAGGTCATGATCTCAGGTCCTGGGATCAAGGCCTGCTTCGGGCTCTGCACTCAGTGGGGAGTCTGCTTGGGGTTAGGGATTCTCTCTCTCCCTCCAAAATAAGAAGAAAAAAAAAAATCACAAGAATTCTTGCTCAGGACTGTTTGAGCCAAGAGAGTGGAGAGCTAAGAGTGTAGCTCCTGAAATACCTTCATGGGACTAGGTCTAGTAGTTCTTTCCTTCTCTGTTCATAAAATGTGGAAACAATTTAAACTGTAAACATTTCCAACCCTTTACTGGCCTGAAGATTCCAAGAACAGGATTCTGTGGGTCCTGTTAGCAGGTATTCATTTGAGCACACACCTTCTCTTTCTTTCTCTCCCTCCCCCCCCACCTCTATCCCTCGCTCTTTCTATCTCTGTCTGTGCCTCTGTCTCTCTCATACAGGCACACCCTCACATACTTAGTAACACAGAAGGCCACTCTTCTCCCCATCAAACCTAATCCAATCACCCTCTTAAGGATGGCAAGATGGGAATAAGGTAAAACAATGCTGAAGGAAGACAAACACTGCAGGGGGGGGGAGAGAATAATACCGAAAGACGATAAACAGTACCCCCAAAAGCTAGTTTTATGTTTAGATGCTGGGAGCTGAAGAGAGGGTTGGAAACACACGTAGCATACACCATTTTAAAAAATTTCTTAAAAACTAAAGAGCCCTTTCTCTCAAATTCCTGATTAAATTTAATTAACTACATTTCAGATATAAAACAATTTTCTGTGGGTGGATGTAAATGTCTAATTATATATGTGCATGTACGTATTTTCAATAAACCATATAAAATAAATACTTAGGAAGTAACAGCCTGGACCACTCCAATAACATCTAACTGGGCTCCCCACTTCCATGTCCTACCCACCTGTCCATCCTGCCCATTCTCCACACTCCATTCAATGTGTTCTCTTTGAAAGGCAAATCTGATACTCAGTGTTTAAAGGCTTTCAGTGGCTTCTCCTGGTCTTTAGGATAAATTTAAAATCCTAAATATGCCCTACAAGTCCCTCTTACCAGCTGGCTGCTGCCTTTTGTCTTCCCCTGTCATCCATGCTCTGGCCATAAGGGACTTCTTCCATTTCCTGCTTGCTTTTGCTCAAGTACCTCTGTGCAGCCCTGTTCCCTCCGTATCTGAGATGGTTTTCCCCCCCTTCACTTGCCTAGCATATTCTTTTCATGTAGATAGATAGACACGTGTCCACATACACATGCAAGTATTTTGTAATAATACAAATATATGTGTGTATTTTGTAATAAAACTTTAAAAAACACATTTTAAAACAAATTCTTTAAAATAAAAGTGAATAAAACAAACTGTTTAAATTAATATAATACTTATGAAACAGTCTATTTGTGTTTGGACAGGATTCTCTGAAATGTAGGAAATCCATTATAAATGATAATATGACTGTTTAACTCCACTGGCCCCAAATATTATCAATAATAACAGGACTAGTTTCCTAAGTGTGCTATATATATGTACACATTTAATTCTCCCTACACCTCTACAAAGTAAGTCTGTTATTGGGATTATCACCATTATAGATGGGTAAACCGACACACACAGAAATCAGATAGCTTGGGCCAGATCATACAGTTAGCTAGTACATAACACAGAATTCAGCATCAGAGTACATGTTCTTTACTGCTACACTATGTGATCTGAAATAGAACTCAAAAAATACAGTTCTATATCACTATAAATTATAATTTAAAGGTAAAAGTTACAGTTGCTCCATGGGATCTAGAATATTCTTGGCTACATGCTGATTACACTGTTACTGTGTACATCCCAATTTTGGTTGGTGTGATGGTTTCCCAGAGATGTCCACATCCTAATCCCAGGAGCCTAAAACATGTTATCTTACATGATAAATAGGAATTAAGTTTGTAGGTGGAATTAAAGTTGTTAACCAGCTAACTTTGGGATGAGTAGATTAACCTGGATTACCCAGGTGGGTCCAATGTAAGTTCAAAGGTCCTTACAAGCGGAAGAGGGAGGTAGATGAGAGAGAACCAGATTTATGGGAGCCGAGCACAGCTGGCTATGGAGGAAGGTGGAGGAATGGGGCCATGAGCCAGTGGCCTCTAGAAGCTGGAAAAACAGCTTAGATGCTGATTCTTCCCTAGAACGTCGAGAAGATAGCTGCCTTTCCCATACTTTGATTTTAGCCCAGCAATACCTATTTCAGATTTCTGGCCCCTAGAACTTTAAGATAATAAATCCGTGTTATATTAAATTTGTGGTAATTTGTTTCTGTAGCAATAGAAAACTAATACAGTTGGGTTGTTTTTCTGAGTTCTGGTCATGTTAACAGTAACACCTCCCAAGAAAACAGTACCCAGTTTTAAGTTTTCTTTCTCTGCTTTTGCCAAAGAAAGCACTTGACCTACATTCTGATTCCCCTTTTCTATATTCACCTTCATCTTCCTCAAAGCACCAATCTGGCAATACAGGTATAATGGATTACTGACTCAGCAGTGCTGTGGGATAAAAAGGTTATTTTAAGTAATGGCCTTTACAGATTTCTTCTGGTCCAACTTCAATGAACACAGACGCTCTAGCTTCCGTAGGTCCAAACATCTTCTCTAACAACAAGGCCCAGCAAAGGAAACCAATGCAACAGAAACCATGGGTAGAGAAAACGTATGTAAACGCACATAGGCTCCTCTCATTAAACTGCTCTGGTGGGGGGATAGTGAGTATTATCAACCTTAGGGAATTTGCTGTTCTCTTTATGCTGACTTTTTGTTTTAGACTTCTTCCTTTTAAACGTCATTTCTGTCTCAGTTTTAAAACCGTTATCAGGTCCACCAGCAAGCCCAATCTGACCTTTCTGCTCATCAGATAATTAGGACCATGCCAGGATGGAACCGGTCCTCCTCCGCAAATTCATGATGATGCTTTGTTCTTAACAATGTTTACAGAGGGCAGAATTTTCCTGGCACTGGTTCCCTGGAGTGCTCTTTGGGTCAGTTTCACCACCGGGGCAGAACTTTGTGATTTTGCAGAAGATCCAGCCCTCTCCCTGCTTCACAGTCCTTATCAGTTGATGAGAGATTACAGACTCAGGCCAAGTAGCCTGGCTCGGGTTCCAGTTCAGAGTTGAGGACCAACTGCTACTAGCCATGTAGGGTCAAGAACAACATACTGCTCTCATTCACATTCAACTGCTTGGCTTAAATGTCACCTCAGAGAAATCTGACACCTCACCTACTTAGCATTAGTTAGGGCTTCATGATTTATATTGAGATCATTAATTCCATTCATCCATTTCTTCCACCCCACTCCACCTCATGCCCTTCCTATCTGATCAACAAGTATCTATTTACACCTACTATTAACCAGGCACTTTGCTTAGCACTGTACATACAGTGGTGAGCAAACATGAAGAAATTCCTTCCTTCACGGAGTTGCCATTTCCATGGTAAAGAAAAATATAGTTTCACTAAACACACAATTAAATGTCCATATATCAACAGGTACAGTGAACTCATAGTCCAAATAACAGTAGCAGCAGCAACAACAAAAGTCTTCCAGACTACGAAGAAAGAAATAAGGATACAGACAAATAGAAATAAAAGGAAAGAATGGAATAAGCATGATATTATATAAAATAGGATCAGGACAAAAGGGTAGTACAGTTATACTGGGGATGGATATTAAGAAAATGAGTATGTAATTAGAGAATAAGAAATTCACAAAGTGCTTTTGAATGGAGACAGTGGAAGGATTTAAGTGCTCAGATAGAAAAAGGAGAGAAGTCCGATTATCTATGGAACAAATTCTCAGATCTTCAAATCCCCATTCCATTTCTTTCCAGCCTCCATGAATGAGCTTTCTTGAACCATGGGGGTCATTATCTGTAACTTGGATATTTTCTGCATCATGCATTTGCTGAGAACTTAAAAAGAGAGAATATTCAGAAAGTCCTTAGAATAGTGTCTGACATATACATAGCCTTTATTATTTTTTTAAAGATTTTAATTATTTATTTGACAGAAAGAGACAGCAAGAGAGGGAACACAAGCAAGGGGAGTGTGAGAGGTGAAGCAGGCTTCCCACCGAGCAGGGAGCCCAATGCTGGGCTCGATCCCAGAACCCTGGGATCATGACCTGAGCCAAAGACAGACACTTAACAGCTGAGCCACCCAGGCGCCCTTATACATAGCCTTTAATATACTGTTTTTGGATCTGGACATGAAACCTGAGTGGATAAATCACAAATAGGACTGTGGAGTGAAACTTAGCCCTGAAAAACATTCTTGTTTTTCAACAACGCTCTGATAGCAATGAGCATACACAGTGCCTACATCTTGGTTTCTCCCACCCAAGTACTAACCAGGCCCGACCCTGCTTAGCTTCTGAGAGCAGATGAAATCAGGTGTGTTCAAGGTGGTATGGCGGTAGACTCACATCTTGGTTTCTAATACCATTCTCCAATAAAAGGAACCAGGGCTCCTTGGAGAAATGGCCGATGACTGGAGCAGGAAATATACAAGATCAGCCTGAAGACTTTGTGTTGCCCTATATATATATAATGATAGAGGTATGTCAGAGGATACAGAAACTCCTAGAAGAACTCCCATGGCAAAAGCTGGAAGAATTTTAGATTTTAAGACTAAAATAAATAAAATCATGTTGGACTATAATCCAAAGTATAAAATAAATATTCATAAGTCCATACTGATATAGAAGTCATGAGAAAACATCAGAAACACACCAGTTAAAGGACATTCTCCAAAATACTTCACCAGTACTCCTCAAACTTGTCAAAGTAATAAAAAAACAAGGGAAGTCTGAGGAACTGTCACAGCTAAGAGGAGCCTAAGGAGACAGGACTGCTAAATGTAATAGAGTATCCTGAGTGAGATCCTGAAATAAAAAAGGACATTAGGTAAAAATGAAGGAAATTTGAATAAAGTGTGGACTTTAGTTAATAATAATGTACCAAAACCACTTCATTAATTATGACATGTATCATACTAACATAAAATGTTAAAAGGAGAAAGTTGATGTGGTATATATGGGAACTCTCCATACTATCTTCACAATATTTCTTTACATCTACTGTTATAAAATAACTAAGTTTATTTAAAAACACACACACAAAGAAAAGAAAACATTCTTGCAATGCCAGACCTTTTGGCATCCTGGGAACAAACTAAAAAAGATCCACACATACTCCCAAATTATTTCCCCATAGGAGTCAGGGTTAGAAGAGCCAATGGTGGGGCGCCTGGGTGGCGCAGTCGTTAAGTGTCTGCCTTAGGCTCAGGGTGTGATCCTGGCGTTCTGGGATGGAGCCCCACATCAGGCTCTTCCGCTATGAGCCTGCTTCTTCCTCTCCCACTCCCCCTGCTTGTGTTCCTTCTCTCTCTGGCTGTTTCTATCTCTGTCGAATAAATAAATAAAATCTTTAAAAAAAAAAAGATATGAGGAGTAATCCCATATATCTTTAAAAAAAAAAAAGAAAGTGTAGATTGCTCTGGGTNGGTTAGATTTACCCAAAGTCTGAAGGAGAGGTTATTCTGCTCATTCATCTAACCCTGTGTTTGCTGCTTGGTTATTTCTTGGCTACACTTTAAAACTTAGGGTGTATTGTTTCTATTTTGATCACTGAATAAGAATAGAAGAGTAAAACCATTTTCTGTTTTTAATTAGTAGCAATTCTAAAATCAGTCTTTTTTAATTTGAAATTTAGGATCATCAACAAAATACATAACTTTCCCAGCAGTTTTGTGACAATCCCTCCAGCCCGTCTCTTTGTTGCCCTTTACCATTACTGTTTTTTTCTTTGTGTGTCCAACATGATACCAGTTTCAAAATTGCATAATGGTTTTATTGTGAAGACTTGCCGTCTTGGTTTGATTTTCTATAATATAGGTCAGCACATGCCCCTTTGCTGAGACAACTGGCACTTTCCTCCCCCACGAAGGAACAAAGCTCACATCACGTTGAGTTCAGCGATACTCACTTCGGCAATAAGAACGTGAGAAAAAGTCACTGTATTATGGTATTAGACACTCATTCGGTGGGTTATTTTAAATATTACCAGAACTTGAAAAGCAACAATAATAACCCATTCCATTAAAAAAAAGAAAGAAAGAAAGAAAGAAAGAAAGAACGAGAAAAAAGGGGATAACGAAAAGCAAGAAAAACAACAGAAAAAAGGAGGACTTCATTGCTTAAGCGCTTACGATCTATTTCGATTTCCTCCATTTTCCTAAAAAGTAAACGCGAAGAAAACAAAATAATAGGCAACGTTCCCAGGATTTTAAATCTCGTGAGCCCAGAATCCGTGAAAATCCTGTTTAGAACCACCCCGTGAAATGGCTTTGGGACGTCCCCCTGCTCCTCGTTCATTCAGCTTCTGCCTCTTTCTAACAATTATTCGGTCGGACGTCCCCTGAGGACACAGCAGCTGGCCAGAGTCCCCACACCAGACTTCCCTGACTGAATATAGATGTGCAGGTGGAGAGGATAAAAGTAATTCTGGCTCGGCAGCCACGAATTCCCCTCATCCCCCTGCCCCACAAGTGCACTGCATTTTACCGGTACGATTGGAAGCTCAGAAACCAAGACAACTCTGACGCTACCCCCTTCTCCGGTACTTCGCGTGGCCGGCGCCTGCCTCCCTGTGATGCCATCTTGAGATCCTAGCATCTTCTAAGTAGCTAGTTTGTTCTGCATTCTGCTCGCGTCCCTGCGTCTTTGAAAACTTACCCCAACTTTGGAAGAAGGTGAGAATCGGCTGGTGTGGACTTTGAATTTTCTCCACCCAGAATTGACAAAATCAGATGCTATTTGCAATAAACCAAAGATCCCCGCGCCTGCCTGCACCCCGATTCCCGCTCGCTGGGTGCCAAGTCAGACGCCCCGCGGCACACCCGCAGCCCAGAGCCCCAGAGACTGCCGTCCGCGAGCGCCGCGTCCAGGGGCTGGAGGTCTGGGGGGCCGGTACCAGCACGCATGGGTGGGAGGGTGGGGTACCCCAGCAACTTACAGCCCAGCGCGACCACCAGGTAGCGCAGCAGCAGCAGAAGGAGGCGGTGGCGGCTCCTCCTCGCCATCTTCCCGGGGTCCGAGCTGGCTGCTCCTCGGAGGCCGAGAGTCCCGGCGGCCGGAGCGCGGGAGGCCGGGCAGGGGCCCCTGAACTTCTGGGGCGGGAGAGGGAAGGGACGGGCTCGGGGGAGAGAAGGGGAGCGGTGGGCGGACCCTGATGGACGTCAGTTTCCCCCGGCCGGGGGCGCCTTCTCAGCTGGCAGTCTAGGGGCAGGTCTGGTCTGTCCGGGGGCTGGGGGTTCTGGGCTGTTCCTTTTGTGGGGTGAGGGGTGGGAGGGGGAGGGCCGTGGATGCCGGACGAGGTGTGGGCTGGGTCCTAATGAGGGGGCAGGAGGAGGCGAGGAGCGTAAGGGAAGCCCTGGCGGGCGTCCCCCCGCCCCCGCGCCGCCGGGATTGATCGGCTTTGTGTCTGGTCCGGCGCGGGACTGCCAGCTGTCCCCGGGGCGAGGAGCCCGGGGGCGGGAGGCGCGGGCCGCGGGGGCTCGGGGGAGGCGGGGTGGAGAGCAACTCCGCCTGCCGCGCTCCAACTCCTGTCTTCCTTCTCCTTGGCACAAAACTTTTTGGGTTTTCAGCCTAGGGGTGGAGATTTTTGGAAAATTTCTGGCCAACGGGCGAAGCTGCGGGGGAGGCGCTCGGGGGAGATGGGGTTCGTGGGCTCCGCCTTGGATGCCAGAGGGGAAAAAAAAAGCAATCAAGACTCTTGCTAGTAGGCAGGGCTCCGATTTTAGCAATAGCCTTGGCCCCTTCTCAGTGTAAGCTTTTTGCTCTTTGGAGAGTTGAGGTGTGTTTTGTGTTCTTTGCTTTTCACGTGTTAGAGTTGGAAGTTCATCTAACGGTGTGAAATATTTATCATGTTTCTTTCTAGTTACATAACTGCTGCCTGTGGAGTTTTCCACATGTTAAAGCTCTACAGCTGCCCTTTGTCAGGTTTATTTTTGGTCTACTGTGCTTTTAAAAGGGAAACCCATTATGAATGCTCTGTTGCCTTCTTTAAAATTGACCCGCACTAACACTGCACGCGCTCCAAGGGCTAAACAGACAATTCTTGTATTTGCTCCCAAGGACCAAAAATGTCTGGTGCATCCAAAAATAGTGACAGGTCTGGAAAAAGACCATTCCCAAGAGAAGAAATTGTTATACATCAGTTTCTCTCTCTCTCTTTTTAAGGTAGAATAATGGATAAAGTACTGAGTAGAAGACAGTTGATTTAGTGGGGTGCAAATGAAGAATTTAGCTCACTGGACAAAGGCGACCAGAGTTGAGATATGCAGAGCTGTGAGGAATGAGACATCCCTGCTGTTTCCTTGGTGATAATGATGGAAGCCTGATACCCAAGGCAGGGAGGGGCAGAGGACCCAGATTGTCAAAACGGCTAAAAACGTTAGAGCTATACTCCGTCAAGCAAGGAGAGGGGACACAGATTTAACAACAGGCTTCTGCCAGTTTTTTCTGGGCAGCAACGAGGAAAATGTAATGCTTTACAAGAGAAGTTGATAGAGTTCTCTTTTCTCATTCTTTGCCACTGTATATCTCTTGTGCTCCTCCCTAAAGATGCACACAAAAAAGGCATACTTTTTTTTTATTACTATTTTGTGACATCCTATGTGAATAATTGCTTCATTCCAATATTTGTCAGCCAGTTAAAGCATTTGCCAAATAGCCACATTGTGCTGGATGCTGGTGTACCGTGATGAACAAGATTGAGTCTTTGCTGCTTGTGAGCTCATAGTCTTGAGAGAGTGAGAGTCCCTAGGGAAAGACCTCTAATATCACATGATCAGTGTTGTGGGAGAACAGAAAAAAGTAACAGCAGTTCTATGGAGTGCTTTCTCAGTGGTGGAGTCTGGATAGCTCTAATCTAATCCCCCCACAACTCTGTAAGGCAGAAAATATTATCACTCCCACTTTGCAGATGAGAAAACTGGGCTGAGAGATGCTACTGGCTTGTTCAAGGTCAAGGATAAGGGGATGTTTCTCTGTTGGAGGGTGTGTGCATGGCTTTATTAGGCATGGAAAGTCATAGATTTTGAAAGGAATAAAATAAGCAAAGGGTATTCTAGGTAGAGGCAAGAGCAGGATCAAAAGCTGGAAAATCTAAAAATTATGGCTCGTTTAGGTACAGCGATGTTCTACAGCGCCAGCTTATATGTGGGATTGGTGCAGAAGAGATGGCAAGAACTGGAAAGGGGATTGGATTATGGTCAACCAGTGCCATACTACAAACTCTAGACCTTGTCCTATAGTTAAAGACCTTTTGGAAGCACTAGGGTATGATATGAAAAAAAAAATCCATGTTTTTGAACTGTTCTGTTTAATATGGTAGCCTCTAGATCCATGAGGCTATGTAGGTTTGAATTCAATTGAATCTAAAATTCAGTTCTTCAGTCACACTAGCCATATTTGATGTTCTCAGTAGCAACATAGGAGGTAATGGCTACCCTATTGATCAGTGCAGGTATAGAGCATTTCCATCATTCCAGAAAGTTCTACAAGACATTGCTGCCTTAGAATGATGACTCATATGGAAATATAGACTGGATTAGGGATAAGAGAATTAGAATGTTAGACAAGTCTGAAAACTATTGCAATATTCTGAGGAAGTGATGGGGCGTGAAGTAAATGGAGTAAGTGAAGAAGCAGGTAGATTCAATTGGTATTTCTTGTAAACTTGGGTAGCAGGATTAGGCCTTTGAGTAGGTATAGAAGTGAGGAAGGGGAGAGGGGAGAAGGTAACTGAGATTTTTAGCCTGGGTGGATGTATGTGGTGGTTATAAAAAGCGCATTAACTGAATAAGAAACATAGGGAGCATACATAGTTTCAGCAGGTTTGGAATGAGTTGACTGATTTGCTAGAATGGCTCACAGAATTCGGGGAAATGTACTGATTTACTATTACCTGTTTATAAAGAAGAATCTTGCTGAACAGCAAGATGAAGAGATACATAGTGACGAGGGAGCAGAAGGCTGGCTGAAGACAAAGCATAAACTGACACCCTGCAACTTCTCCCCACCCCCCACTCTTGGGTGGGACCTGTGTGACAGTCTTCCAGGAAGCCCCCAACCATCTTAATGCTAATGCCTTGCTAGAGGGAAAAACAACTTTAACTTGATAATGGAAAGGCCTCCCATACCCTGTGATTCTTCTTTAATATACGAAAGCACTTTCTCAACCTCCCTTTTTCCTTACCTCCCCCAACCCCATAGTATATAATCAGCCACCTCTCACAACCCTGGGCAGCAGCTCTTTCTGCCCATGGGTCTGATACCCGTACTTTAATAAACCACCATTTTGCACCAGAGACGTCTCAAGAATTCTTTCTTGGTCATGAGCTCTGGACTCCACCCCACCGAACCTCACCTATATTCCAAAACTACATCAATAGGGCAAGGTCTGGAAGGGTCCTGAGCACGAGAGCTTTTGCCCCATGGAGTTGGGGTGAGCCATTGTCTTGGCATATGGATACATTCGCCATCCTGAAAGATCTCTGATCCCTGTAGTTTAGAGGTTTTTATGGAGGTTTCATTAGGCAGGTATGATTGAGGAAATCATTGGCCATTGGTGATTAACTCAATCTCCGGTTCCTCTCCCCTCTCTGGAGGTGTGGGGTGGGGCTGAAAGTTCTAACCCTCTAATCATGCTTTGGTCTTTTTATTGACCAGCCCCCAATCTGAAGCTGTCTAGAGGCCCCCAACCACTAGACATTTCATTAGCATTCAAAAGACATTCATTATTCTGGAGATCCTAAGTGTCTTGGAAGCTTTTGTGTTAGGAAACAGGGACTAAGATCAAATATTATAACAAAAGATGTTTCTATCACCCCATCACTGAGGAAATTACAAGGATTTTAGGAGCTCTGTACAAGGAACTAGGGACGAAGACCAAATATATATTTCTTTGTATACCACAACCACACTCTACACTCCGGCAATCATGCTTCTTGGTATTTATCCAGAGGAATTGAGGATTTATGTCCACACAAAAACCTGCTCATGGATGTTTGGAACAGCCTTATTCATAATTGTCAAAACTTGGAACCAATCGAGATGTTCTTCAGTAGGCGGATGGATAAACCAGCTGTGGTCCATGCAGACAATGGGATAATATACAGAGCTAAAAAGAAATGGATCAATGAAAAGACCTAGAGGAAACGTAAATGCATATTACTAAGTGAAAGAAGCCATTATCTGAAATGGCTACATGCTGTGTGATTCAGGCTATATGACATTCTGGAAAAGTCAAAATTGTGGAGGCAGCAAAAAGATCAGTGGTTTCCAGGGACTGGGGGAGACAGAGGGATGACTAGGTGGAATACAGAGGATTTTTTTAGGGTAGTGAAATAACTCTGTCTAATACTACAGTGGTGACTACATGTCAATATATATTTGTCCAAATCCGTAGGATGTGCAACACCAGGAGTGAGCCCCAAATGTAAACTGTGGACTCTGGGTGATTCTGGATGTGTCCATGTAGGTTTATGAATTTAACAAACATGCCATTCTGGTAGGAGGGTGTTGATAATGCGTGAGGGTATATGGGAAGTCTCTGTAACTTTCGCGTCATGTTGCTGTGAGCCTAAAACTGCTCTAAAAAAATGCAATATCTAGCAACAAAATTAAAACAGAAGACCTAGGGAAAGATCACAGAAAAGAGCAGTCAGAAAGCGTGAGAGAAACTGGGAGAGAACTAAGAGCAAAGGTGGAGGTGTTTATAGCGTCACATGCCAAAAAGGGAATTGGGAATTTCTCCTGCAGTTAGCAGTTATGAAGGCATTGACCACTTGGACAATAAAGAAACCAAGCCTCCAAAAAGCTTGTAGAAAAAACTTAGAGACTTATGTTCTATACTTAATAGGTATAAAACTAGTCCATAAGGTAAAAACAAACAATGAAATGCTGACAAACATCAGCGGCTGGGTAATGACAGGAATGGCAATAGTTAATACTGCTTCATCGAAGAGCGAAAAGTGGTGGGGCGTTGGTTTCATTATCGTTCTGCTTGTGAGAATCCCTGTCCCAGGGAGCATGGTGCATGTGGGAAGGAATGGAGAGGAAATACAAGGAGTCCCTCAAACTTGTTTTTACTCTCTGTGGTATTTTCGGCTTCCCCTCTCCCCAAGTGTCATAATCACTCTGACACTATAAACAATTTTGTCAGGTCAACATAAATGAGGACTTGGTGCTTTAGGACATTGTATCATTTTTTATTCTTTCCATCCACTTTAATTCTGAATTCAAGGTAATGTTGAGGAAGGTGTTGAGTCACATTTCCTAAAACAGGCAATGGAGAGAAGGGCTGGGTTTAAATTGAGGGACTTCTCACAACACCTCAGATCTGGTATTTCTGTGTTGGTTGGGTTATTTTTCTTCATGGGTGTGGAGAAGGTGCTGGAAAGTGTGCCTACACTCTGCAATTTAGAAAAAAGAAAAAAAAAAAAGTCTTTCATTTCCAGAACCACACAAATTCCTGTGTCTCTCCTATAAATTTTAAACTATAGATAGAATTTAAGGTCTTTAACTAACAGAATCCTCATTACTTATCCCTCATTATTATCTACTCAGATCATTTTCTGGAATAATCCTCATTTCAACATTTCATTCTGATATGCCCACAAGCACACTCATGGCTCATGCTCAACCACATCCCTTTCCAGCCAAATAAACCTATTCAGAGAAACCCACAGTGTCTCCAGCATGTAGCCTTCATTACTCTCCCAAAGTGACATCCTTCTTCAGGTACATTATAACAAAACTTTCTTCCAAGAAAAACAAACAAACCAACCCTCCCTGGACCCCGGTTCTAATTACTACAAGCAGGAATATCTTTCTTTCACATTCTTTGGTCTCAAATAACATCACTAAGGTGGCTCTACATGCCAATTAAGTGAAATTCATTGGCAATCAGTAAATTATTTCTTTTTTAAAAGCATATTTATTACCAACTCAATGGTTGGCTTCTTTATTGAGTGATAATTAGCAATTTCATGAGGAATTAGAGAATATGAAAATGATTATTTTGTACATGAAATTCCCTTCGGGGAGGAGGTGCATCTAACAAACGTTTGCTAGGGTCAGTGAAGAATGGACAGGCACCAATTAGTCTATAAGCATGGAATCATGACAACTAAAACTTGGGGAGAACTTAGAGATAATTCACAACTCCATTCCTCCCTCCATTTCTCTTCTTTCTCATGTCACAGTTAAAGATGATAGATAATGAAGGTGCCTGGGTGGCTCAGTGGATTAAGCATCTGACTTTGGTTCAGGTCATGATCTGAGGGTCCTGGGATCAAGCCCCATATCAAGCTCCCCACTCAGCAGGCAGTCTGCATCCTCCACCCTCTCTACTCCCCCCCCCCCGCTTATTCTCTCTCTCAAATAAAAAATATTTTTTTAAAGATTTATTTATTTATTTATTTATTTATTTATTTATTTGACTGAGAGAGAGACAGCCAGAGAAAGAGGGAACACAAGCAGGGGTAGTGGGAGAGGAAGAAGCAGGCTCCCAGTGGAGGAGCCTGATGTGGGGCTCGATCCCATAATGCCAGGATCACTCCCTGAGCCTAAGGCAGACGCTTAACGACTGAGCCACCCAGGTGCCCCATCAAATAAATAAAAAATCTTAAAAAAAAAAAAAAAAGAAAAGTTGATTGATAATGGTAACCAAAGGGGGAAATGACTTACTCAAGATCACATGGCAAGACAAGAGATAGCCAGGCCTGGAATGAAACTCATGATCTTTTTTGATGCAGTCCCCAAAACGGCATGGATCCCTCTGCATTATCTGGAAACAGGTTTGCCTTTCTGTATATAACTTGACCCAAGTTATTACCTGATTTCCCCCCAGGAACCCTTTGCCTGGGACTAGTACACTTCATATATGTCCTTAATTAGTGAGTGGGGAAGGTAAGAACTCTCCATTGAGTTGCAGGGAGCTCTGCCATCTAACTCAACATCTTGGATCTGGAGCAGTACAGCCAAGATGAGAAGATACAGAAAGTGGGCAAGATTTGGTGATTCTTCCATTTGGTCACTGCTCTCCAGAACATTCCTGAAGATAATAATAATGTATTGATTCTTAACATTTTTAAGCACTACTTATGCCTAGCACTGTGTAAAGCACTTCATAGATGTTATCTAATAAACAACTTTGTGAAGCGGTGCTGTTATTATTATCTTACACATGAGAAGAAAGGCTTAAAAAAATTAAGTCCCTGACTCAGGACTGGGCAACTAGGAAATCACTGAGCCAGATTTAAACCCAGGTTTGTCGGACTTCCAAGACCTATGTTAACTGCTAACGTATCTGAAAAGATGGACTTGAATGGAATGCATTTCTCTCTTCCTCTAGGATGAAGAAAAAGTCATCATGAATATTGTCACTTGATCTCTGTCATAATGACATCTTCATTTGTTTGACCTCTTTTGAGATTTTAAAGTCCTTTCATATGCATTTTCTCTTTGGATCTCTGTACAACCCAGTGAGGGAGCTGGGGAAAGGTAAAATGATGCACATTTTAACAGCCCTACCTATAACTGACAGATATCAGTCCATACTTGAGAAACTCCAGTACAAGCCAATAGGAGAGTCTCATTTCTATATGATTAATATTCAGGGTACTCTCATGACCAGCTGGGTATAAGGCAGCCTAGACATATGGGAAGCATGCTGTTGGACGTATGGCTGGCTGTGATAGGGTACTATCCTTCTCTGGTTCTTAAAGGAGACCTAGGAATTTAGCACCCTGCCCATGTTCACGCAGGTAGTGATCCCAAACCATCTGTCTCCAAAGGCCCTGCTAGTCCCCATTCCCTTGCTTGGGTTTTCTCCCATGACTCCTTAGTGGACATGTCTCTAGCTTAGATCTCTCAAACTCCAGATCACTTTTCCCTGTTTTTAGATCATCTATACATAGATGGGCCACTCAAAAACAATTTAAGTTGATTTTAAAATTTTAAAATTAAGTCTAAAATTGAGTTGATTTCATCACTTCCTCACCCTACCTCATTTTTTCTCCATTTTTTTTTTAACCTTCCTCCTTCTCTTTCAACCTTTCTGTCTTCCATTACCTAATATGAAATCACATTAGAGGTCAACCACTGTGCTAATCTTTGGGGTCACAATGAAGAACATTGACAGTGTCTCGTCTCTGGAGTTGTAGGTAGAGGGGGTAGACTTCAATTAGGCAAAGCAAGCTTGCACACTGGGGGAGCTGTTAATAAGGCTTTGCCTGGTTGGGAGGTCAGGGAAGGCTTCTCTGAGGGAGTGACACTCCTCTGAAGGAGATAGGAGAAGACAGATGGAAAGTACAGTCTATGACAAGGAAACATCATGTGTGAAGGCCTTGAAATAAGTGCTGGAGAATGAGAGTTGGCAGGTGGGGTTGTAGCAACAATGGTGAGAGGGAAAATGATGGAGACCATGGAATGCCCACTGCTTAAATCCTTCAATGGCTTCCAGGAGTTTTCAGAATAAAAGCAGATTAACCAACATGGCTTCCTTCCCTTTTTGTCATCGTGCTCCCATGGGGCTTTTGCATACCTTGCCTTGATCTTCATTCTTTTTGTCCTCTTTTTGGTGTTATCTAGTATTCATTAAATATTTTCCAAGTAGTAGGCACTATGCTAAGCTCTGTTCTATCTGTCTATTTTAACTCTCATGACAATCATGTTAAATAAGGAAAGCTATTATGTCCGTTTTACAGATGAGGTCATTGGGACAGAGAGAATGAGCCACAGATCAGAATCACAACAGCCTAGGGGTGGGAGAGGAGGTTTGGAATCCTGACTCACTGCAGACTTAGTGTGCTTAACCATTTATGTGCACCGTCTCCCATACACCTCCGTCTCCTCTTGTCAAGTCCTATTCATCTTTCTGTCTCTGCTAAACTGCAATTTCCTTAGGAAACTTCCCTGCCCTTCCTGATTGGCTCAAATCCTACTATTGCAAGCTCTCTTTACCCCCTTCCTCTCTGGCATCACAGCTGGGATTTTAAACTCAAGTGGTCACACTCGATCACCAGTAATAGACTGGACCCCAAGAAGGCAGATTTTCATTTATTATTATAGCTTCTTTTCCTAACGAAGTGTCAGTTATTAAATGCTCAATAAATATTTGGCTACTAGATGAATATACAGATCCCTGTATCTTTGATGAGAATGTGATTGGACTATAAGTTGTTTTTTTTTAACCTAATAACTTGGTCTCTTTAAGCTGCTGTAACAAAGTACCAGATACTAGGTGGCTTTAGACAACAGAAGTCTATTTCTCACAGTCTGGAGGCCAGAAGTCTATGATCAGGGTGCTAACATGATCAGGTTTTAGCAAGGGTCCTCCTCTGGGTTGCAGACAGCCACCTTGTCATCGTATCCTCACACAGCAGAATGAGAGCTGGCTGCTTCTCTGGTCTTTTTTTCTGAGGGCACTAATCCCATTCAGGAGGGTTCTACCCTTATGACCTAATCCCCTCTCAAAGGCCCCACCTCCAAAACACCGTCACATTGGGATTATGGTTTCAACATATGAATTTACAGGGGACACAAATATTCAGTCCATAGCATGTAACGACATCTTTGTAAAGTCAATAGTACTTTTAAGCTTCAATATCGCTATACACTAATTTCATTGCTAAGCACCGTATTTCCACTATCTCCCTTGATTGTACTGGAGGAAGTGAGGGTAAGGAGTGAGGTCCAAAAGATGGCCCCAGGACACACAGTTGGCCAATGGCCGAACAAGACGTGGTTCCAGGTCTGACACTGCCATGTTCCTTACACTCTTGCAACCTCCTTCCAAGTCAATCAGTCTGCTCCAGCGTGGGTCCTTATGGGCCTTAGCATTTACTGTTGGAATATAATAATTATTTAACAGATTCCTATTTCATTTACTTTGAGGTTGTTTTGTTTTTTTAACATCATAAATTGTGATGCACATTTTTATACATTTGTGCTCTTGTCTAATTATTTCCTCAGGGTAGTTGGTGGGTAAAAAATCTGCAAGCTTTCGATTCATGGCCAAATTGGCAACAGCAATATTGAGTTTTTAGTAGTAGAGTCTCTTACCTGCCTATTTGCCGAGAGAGTATTTACGCCATTGTGCCAACAAAGGAAAACAAGACTTAAAAAGTATGCTTTGTATTTTGGTTATTTTTTCTTGAATTACAGAAAGAAAAAGGTAGTAGCCCTTTTTCTTTGGGCCTAATCCTCAAGGCACTCTTTTGAAATAAGGAATTTAGTATGTACTCCAACATAAGGCAGATAAATAGAAGTGCATGTAGCAAAATGGTCTGTTTATTATTTGTTGTTTATATTTGAAACATATTTTTATTTAATATATCTGTATAAACTTTTAATGTTTTGCATCATCAAATTCTTAATGCTGATGGAATTCTATACTGAAAAGAACTTTTCTTACCACCATCTCAACTGTGTTCTTTCATCTTTAAGATCTTTGGGGAGGTGTTGGAAAACACAAATGAACTTGGTCTACCTTCTCTGGCAAAAACTGGATGGGATGGACAAGGAACAGAATGATACCTTTTCACTTGAAAAGATTTAGGAATTCCGCTGTGTTCTTGGATCTGTCTCCTTTAGGCCAGGTGGATAGTTTTAGTCTTTCCAGAATGTTCTTTTGGGCTCTGATGAAAAGTGGTTCCAATTAACATTTAGTTTCACCACTGATAATACTCTAAGTGGCAACATTCTGTCCACCGCACAAGCCAAGACTTACTTTTTTTTTTTTTGGAAAAGTCAAGAGAGGGCGTATTTTCTCACATGATGTCCTTTCAAACCCTGTCATCTCACTGAGTTTTTAAGGCTTGCCTTGTGCCTTTTAGATGTAAATACTCTTAGGAATTAGAGCACTTCAAAAATATTTTTTTTTCCTGGAAGTGTAATATTATAAAGAAAGCTGGGCTGTTGATTCCCTGAAGTGCTAGGCATCATCCCAGGCACAGAAGTTCAAATGCTTGTCTGCTGGCTTAGAGCCAGTGAACACAATAGTTGGGAACACTGGAGGCTTTGAAAATGCCCCGTGGGGATGGATGCTGTTTAACAAGCAGGATGCCCGGGTTAGAGCCCCTGGGGGAAGTGGCCATCCTTGCTATTCCTTCCTAGGATAGGGTCTAAACATCCTGGAGTACTAAAAATCAAAAGTGAGGATACACGAGCCATTCCAGAAGCAACATTTCTTTCTCCTAGATACACTCTTAGATAAGCCACCCAACACCTCTGGAACTTCAGTTCCTCATATGTAGAAGATGGGACTGAGGTATGTGGTTGGAAAACACTTTCAACTATAAAACTGGACAACTCTTATGTTTTAGCCTTTCAATTTAAAAAATAAAGAACAAGCCAGTCTTCTAAAAACAATGCCATATATTGCTGCTGGAAAGATGACTATATGATAAACGACCTCCGTTCAGCTACTGCAGGTTTTCTCTCTTTCTACCCCCAGCCACTACACATGCACACAAGAACCCACGCAAGCACACACAGGCATGCACCGACACACACGTGTCTCATTAACTGTTTAAAATATATTTAAATTTATCCTAGTAAGTCAAGTGTTAGACTAGAAAGGGATATTGGGAGATAGAAGAAAGAGGTGCCTTTTGCCTAGCATTTGAGTTGGGGTTGACAAGATGCCCCATGTCTGCTCTCTTCTAATCGTCTTCTTATCTCATTTCCATTCTCCCTTCTTTCTGCATTTAAAAGCTCCAACATGTTAGCTGAGATTCTTAACTAAGAAAAAGCTGCTGGTCTTCAGCCAAATCTTCCACAGCATTTTTCAATGAGGAGAGTTTTGGCTTTTGGCCTAAGTTGACCACAGTCTTCGTCAACAGTGTAGAATTAAAAGGAACTTTGGTTTCTGCTGTCAAGGCTCTTCTGGAAACATCAAAAAAATAAAGTCTCAGCGGGTACTAGGGCCAATTCTAACAGGTCCAGGTTTTTTTTCTCATCTCCTGCTGGTTGGGGAAAAAGTGATGAGAATAACAATGGAAGCTTTATGGTAGTGGAAATCTCTCCAGTTTTAACCTCAAAAGTCTTAGTTAAGTAAAACTCATGTTTTGTGTAAAAAAAAAAATCCTTATAAAAAAAAAAAACCACCCTGAAAAATTAGGGTGAACTGTCATCTATCTGTAATTCATATTGAAATGCTTCAGAATAATATAGAAGCAGTTAAATGTGTCAAATTTTTAATGTAGGTGGTGGGTCCACGGCATTTGTCATACTGCGCCTTCTTTTCTGTATGGCTGAGAGGTTTCACATTTATTTTACACACATTTCAAAATATTCTTATCCCCTCAAAAATTAATTAAAAAATTAACTCTTTTTTTTTTTTTATAAATAAGGAACCAGAGTATATTGAATTAATTCGGTATCCTCTCTCCCCCATGCTGACTCGCTGGCTCTTCAAAATGGTAAAGTAGATAAAACCTCTTTGCCTTATTACTGGCTCTCCCTATTCACTTGATCCAAGAGAAATTATCACTGTCAAAACAAGCTTAATTTTATGAAGGTCTTCACTGGAAAATTGGAAGGCTAATTCACTGGGGAGAAAAAGAAAAACTTCTCTTTATTTTTATTTATCTTGTTTTGTCCAACTAACTGGAACACACCTGCTTTTTAGGAGAGAAAGAGAAAAAAAAAAGAAGAAGAAGAAGGGCGAGGAGGGAGGGCAGCAAGATGAGACCTCATGGGGATTTTTCACTTGCTTAGAAGTAAATAAAATTATCGTTTCGCAAATAAACAAAACACACCCCTTTGTACATTTAAAAAATAATATTGATGACCAAAGAAACTTGGTGTATGAGTCAGAACTTGAGAGGAAGGCGTGGGTTACTTAAAAACTGGCATTAGGGCCTAAGTATCTTTTTTTCCATTCACACATTATCTTAATGTTTCCCAACTGAGTAAAGGACTGGCCTGTAAACCAGTGCTTCTCAGGCTAAGGGGCATCGGAATTAACAGAGGATCGTGTTAAAAATGCGGGTGCTGGGGCGCCTGGGTGGCACAGCGGTTAAGCGGCTGCCTTCGGCTCAGGGCGTGATCCCGGCGTTGTGGGATCGAGCCCCACATCAGGCTCCTCTGCTATGAGCCTGCTTCTTCCTCTCCCACTCCCCCTGCTTGTGTTCCCTCTCTCGCTGGCTGTCTCTATCTCTGTCAAAAAAAATAAAAAAATAAAAAATCTTTAACAAAAAAAAAAAAAAAATGCGGGTGCTGATGGAGTAGGGCTGAGCTGGGGCTGAGAGTCTGCATTTCTAACCAACTACGGAGCGATGGCGATGCTGCCGGTCCGTGGACCACTCTGAATTAGCATGGCAATATTCGAATGTTTTTCGGATATATTTCTGCTTCCGAAATAACAGGTGGCAGGAGGAAGTTAGCGCGTCCTACTTTTTCTTACCAAATGCAATTTGAATACTAGAATAAGGCCATGTATTCTCAATGGGTGCAATATTGCCCCCGAGGGAGAGGAAATTATTTTGTTGGAGGTAAAAAAGCTGAAACAGATATGTAGTACAGCTGACCCTTGAACAGCAGGGGTTTGAACTGTGGATTCTTTTTTTTTTTTTTTTTTAATTTTATTTATTTGACAGAGAGAAACACAGCGAGAGAGGGAACACAAGCAGAGGGAGAGGGAGAAGCAGTCTTCCCGCTGAGCAGGAAGCCTCCCTGGGGTTTGATCCCAAGACCCGGGACCTGAGCTGAAGGCAGACGCTTAATGACTGCGCCACCCAGGTGCCCCTGAACTGTGGATTTTTTCTGATAAATATGGTACTGTAAATGTATTTTCTCTTCCTTACGGCGTTCTTAATGACATTTTCTTTTCTCTGACTTACTTCATTGTAAGAATGCAGTATATAATACATTTAACGTAGAAACCATGTGTTAATATACTGCTCATGTTACCCATAAGGCTTCTGGTGAAAACCAGACTATTAGGAGTTAAGTTTTGGGGGAATCAAAAGTTATATGCAGATTTTTGGCTGTGTGGGGGGTTGGTGTTCCTAACCCTCATGTTGTCCAAAGGTCAACTGTATACCAGTGATATTAAAATGTCACAGTGGGGGGTGGTGTCTGGCTGGCTCAGCTGGCAGAGCATGCCACTCTTGATCTCAGGGTCCTGAGTTTGAGCCCCACATTGGGTGTGGAGATTCCTTAAAAATAAAATCTTAAAAATAAAATGTCATGAGGGGCCACAGGAAAAATGTCTAAAAAAGCTACTCAGAGAAGGTATAGAACCACTGCCCTAAATTATTATGAAGTCTCATGAAACTGGCACAGGTAAAAATCAGCCAGACTGCGTGTTTATAAATACTCAGTTATTAACATTTGGGATATCAGTTGTATATTGCTACTTGGATTCTCAAATTCTCATCAACAAACTTGACGGAAATTTTTTATTGTACACTGGGTTGAATTTTCCAGCTTTTTGAGCATCTAAATATCGTGGATTGCAAAGGAAAGGGATGAGAATAAGTACAGAATGATTATCAGAGATGACTTATACCAACAGGAAAATTAACCTGAGTTGAATAAAAAACAATCAGATCACAACTAAGTGGAAGATTTACAACTGGAATTGTCAATACACTCCCTTTTCCCGATGTTTTAAATGTTCTCTGCCTTCTAAATGTATTCTATACTCCTATTTTATGTGTAATTATTTTCCTAAGAATGAGGTAATGAGTCCCCTTAGCTACACACTTGATGCAGAATATGTTCTTAAACTTTTTTTTTTTTTTTTAGATTTTATTTATTTATTCATCAGAGATAGAGACAGCCAGGGAGAGGGGGAACACAAGCAGGGGGAGTGGGAGAGGAAGAAGCAGGCTCCCAGCAGAGGAGCCCGATGTGGGGCTCGATCCCACAACGCGGGGATCACGCCCTGAGCCGAAGGCAGACGCTCAACCGCTGTGCCACCCAGGCGCCCCTATGCAGAATATGTTCTGATTGAAAACACATAATTCCATTTAACTGTGGACATGTGCTTAACTACCTCCCATGCCCAAATGGCTGTGCGGCTAACCCACGGCACAGCAGGTAGACCTAGTGCTTTCTGCTAGGTTAGGGAGCCCAGCAAAGGCAACTATTGTCATCTCCATGTGAATAAAGTGAGAAATCATTCAAATCTGGGCCAGAACCAGTCCCACAAGAGTCAGAGCATGAAGGCCACTCCCAATAACAAAAACTGACCTTGAGTGTACATATGAATGTGCTGAATGCCAATGCTTTAATTGTCCCCAAGGCTACAAGTTATTGTAATTACTCTGATTTTTTATGATGAATTAGAAGCATGAGGTGCAAATAAACTAATACAAGTCAAGGGCTAAGAAGTGGAGAGCAGGGATTTGAACAAAGACAGCTTAGCTCTGGAGTTGTGCTCTCTCATTGGCAGTTCATGCTGGTTGTTTCCAACTAATTTGGGGGTGGTTTTAGGTGGTCAAGACCCAGCTGGCCTCTTCTCCAGGGCGTGTCAAGGCTGATGGGAAGAGGCAGGCAAGTGTCATGACCAAGGGACTAGGAATAAGGTATCTTGTCAAAAGGAGAGCCAGACTAGTCGGGAATTTTTAAAAAACAGCTTTGTTAAGATATTAGTCAAATGCTATACAATTCACCCATTTAAAGCATAAATTCAGTTTGTTTAGTATATTTACAGGGCTGTGAAACCATCACCATATCTTTAAAAAAAAAAAGATTTATTTATTTATTTTAGAGAGAACTGGCAAGTGGGGGGAGGAGGAGAGAGAGAGAGAGAATCCTGAAGCTGACTCCCTGCTGAGCGTAGAGTCCAACACAGAGCTCGATCCCAGGACCCCGAGATCATGACCTAGGCCGAAATCAAGAGTTGGCCACGCAACTGACTGAGCCACCCAGGTGCCCCAACCATCCCCATATCTAATCTTAGAACATTTTAGTCTCTTCTAAAAGAAACCTAGTACCCGTTAGCTGTCACACCCACTCTCAACCCCCTTCCCCCAGTCCTAATCAACCACTAACCTACTTTCTGTCTCTGTATAGTTTCCTATTCTGAACACTTACTATCAATTGAACCAAACACTATGTGATCGTTTGTGATGGGCTTCTTTCATTTAGCATAATGTTTTCTGGACTCATGACTGTGTTGTAACATGTATCGGTACTTTATTCCTTCTCGCTGGTGAGTAATATTCTGTTGTATGGATACACTACATTTTGTTTTTCATCCATTAGTTGATGGACATTTGGGTTGTTTCCACCTTTCGGCTATTATGACTGATGCTGCTATGAATATTCGGGTACCACTTTTTGGGTGGATATATGTTTTCATTTCCCTTGGTATATGCCTCAGAGTTGAATTGCTAGGTTACATCATAACTGTATGCTCAGCATTTTGAGGAACTGCCAGACTCTTTTCCAAAGTCCCTTGACATTCCCACCAGCAGTGTTGGATTACGGTGTCTCCACATCCTCCTCAGTGTTTGTCAACAACTGCTTTTTTAGTTAAAGCCAATGTAATGGGTGTGAAGTAATATCCCATTTGGTTAATGGTTGATGGTTAAGGACGTGGAGAATCTTCTTGCTTTTCATGTCTGCTAGTTATTTATTTATTTATTTATTTATTTTTAAATATTTTATTTGTTTATTTGACAGAGAGAGAGACAGCCAGCGAGAGAGGGAACACAAGCAGGGGGAGTGGGAAAGGAAGAAGCAGGCTCCCAGCAGAGGAGCCTGATGTGGGGCTCGATCCCAGAATGCTGGAATCACGCCCTGAGCCGAAGGCAGACGCTTAAGGACTGCGCCACCCAGGCGCCCCTGCTGGTTATTTTGTGTATCTTCTTTGATGAATGTCTCTTCAAATGGTTGCCCACTTTCCTTTTTGTTATTGGGTTTGTGTGTTTAATATATTCTGGATACAAGTTTCTTGTCAGATATATGATTTATAAATGTTTTCCCCATTCTGTGGAAATCTGTTCACTTTCTTGATGATTTGTGCACACAGTATGATGTAGTGCAATTTATTTTTTTCTTTTTTGCTTTGCCTTTTTTTTTTTTAATCTAAGAAAGGTCCAAGTGATTTACTCTTATATTTTCTTGTAAGAGTTTTCTAGTTTTAGCTCTTCCATTCAGGTTTGTAATTCATTTTGAATTAACTTTTTGTATACGTTGTGAGGCAGTTATATAACTTTTGTGTATGTTGTCTGGTATGGGAGATAAATCTTGGTAAATAAATTCCATTCTTTGCATGGGATATTCGGTTGTCCTAGCACTATTTATTTCAAATATTATTCTTTTCCTATTATGTCTTGGTACATTTGTCAAAAATCAGTTGTCCATAAATATAAGGATTTATTTTTGGAATCTTGATTTTTCCACCATTCTATATGTCCATCTGTAAGCCAGTGCCATATTGTCTTAATTACTGTAAGTTTTAAAATAGGGAAGTATGAGTCTTCTAACTTTGTTCTTCTTTTTCAAGATCGTTTTGTTATTCTGGGTTCTTTGCAATTTTGTATGAATTTTGCCACCAGCTTGTCAATTTCTTCCAAAACCAGCTGGGATTTTGATAGGGATTATACTGCATCTACAAATCAAGTTGGGGAGTATTACCCTCTTGACAATATTAAGTCTTTTGATCCATGAACATAGGATATCTTCCCATTTTTTAAGGTCTTTAATTGCTTTCAGTGATGTTTTATAGTTTTCAGTGTACAAGTCTTTTTTTTTTTTAAAGATTTTATTTATTTATTAGACAGAGATAGAGACAGCCAGCGAGAGAGGGAACACAAGCAGGGGGAGTGGGAGAGTAAGAAGCAGGCTCCCAGCAGAGGAGCCTGATGTGGGGCTCAATCCCAGAATGCTGGAATCATGCCCTGAGCTGAAGGCAGACGCTTAACCGCTGTGACACCCAGGCGCCCCTCAGTGTACAAGTCTTGCGCTTCTTTTACTAAATCTACACCTAAGTAATTTATTCTTTTTGATGCTATTGTAAGTGAAATTGTTTTCTTAATTTTGTTTTCAGAATTTTCAGTGCTGGGACGCCTGGGTGGCTCAGTCATTAGGCGTCTGCCTTCGGCTCACGGTGTGATACCAGAGTCCTGGGATTGAGCCCCACATCAGGCTCCTCCGCTGGGAACCTGCTTCTTCCTCTCCCACTCCCCCTGCCTATGTTTCCTCTCTCACTGGCTGACTGTCAAATAAATAAATAAAATCTTAAAAAAAAAAAGAATTTTCAGTGCTTGTCTATAGAAACAGAAACAGAAATGAATTTTTTATATTGATCTTGTATCCTGCAACCTTCCTGTACTCTTTTGTTAGTTCTAATACTTTTTTAGTGGATTTTCTTTTCTTTTCTTTTTTTTTTTTTTTAAAGATTTTATTTATTTATTTGACAGAGATAGAGACAGGCAGCGAGAGAGGGAACACAAGCAGAGGGAGTGGGAGAGGAAGAAGCAGGCTCATAGCGGAAGAGCCTGATGTGGGGCTCGATCCCACAACGCCGGGATCACGCCCTGAGCCGAAGGCAGACGCTTAACCGCTGTGCCACCCAGGCGCCCCTGGATTGGATTTTCTATGTACAGTATCATGTCATCTGCAAATAGAGATAGTTTTGCTTCTTCTTTTTCAATCCAGATGCCTTTCTCTATTTTCTTTTTTTTCTTTCTTTCTTTTCTTTCTTTCTTTCTTTCTTTCTCTTTCTTTCGAATGCTTCATGAATTTGCGTGTCATCCTTGTGCAGGGGCCACACTGATCTTCTCTGTGTTGTTCCAATTTTAGTATATGTGCTGCTCAAGTGAGCACTTTCATTTTGTTTTCCTGCCTAATTGTCCTGGATATGACCTCCAGTATGATGTTAAACAGAAGAGAGTTAGCATCCTTTTCTTTCTTGTTCTGATTTAGGAGAAAATATTCACTCTTTCACCATCATGTATGATGTTAGCTGTGGATGGTTGAGCAAATTTCCTTCTATTCCTGGTTTGTTGAGTGTTTTGATCAAGAAAGAATGTTGGATTTTATCAAATGTCTTTTCTGCATCTGTTGAGATTATCATGTGGTTTTTTCATCATTTATTCTATATATAGTATATTACACTGATTGAGATTCATATATTACACCACCCTTGAGTTTCTGGGATAAATCCCATTTGGTCTGGTATCTAATCTTTTTATATGTTGCTGGATTCAGTTGGCTAGTATTTTTTTTTTTTTTAGATATTTATTTATTTATTTATTTATTTATTTATTTATTTATTTGACAGAGATATAGACAGCCAGCGAGAGAGGGAACATAAGCAGGGGGAGTGGGAGAGGAAGAAGCAGGCTCACAGTGGAGGAGCCCAATGTGGGGCTCGATCTCATAACGCCGGGATCACGCCCTGAGCTGAAGGCAGACGCTTAACTGCTGTGCCACCCAGACACCCCTAGTTTGCTAGTATTTTGTTGAAGATTTTTGCATCTATATTCATACAGGATTTTGGTCTGTAATTTTTCTTTTTTCTTGTGATTTATTTTTCTGGTTTTGGTATCAGAATAATTCTGGCCTCATAAAATGAATTGAAAAGTATTCCTGCCTCTCTTCTATTTTGGAAGACTTTGCAAAGATTTAGTATTAATTTGCCTTCAAACATTTGGTAGACTTCACCATTAAAGTCATCTGAACTTGGTCTTTTATTGGTAGGAAATTTTTAAAATTACTAATTTTATCTCTTAACTTGTTACAGGCCTATTCAGATTTTTTATTTTTTTCTTGAGTCAGTATTGGTAGTTTGTGTGTTTCTAGGAATTGGTCCATTTCATCTAAGTTATCTGATTTATTGGCTTACAGTTGTTCATAGCTTTCTTTATCATCTATTTTATTATAAGTTTGGTGGTAATGTTCCATCTCTTATTCCTGATTATAATAATTTGTGTTTTCCCTCTTTTTTCTTGGTCAGTTTAGCTAACCAAGAAAAAAATTATCTTTCCAAATAACTGACTTTCGGATTCATTTACTTTCTCTATTGTTTTTCTGTCCTCTATTTCACTGATCTCAGCTCTAATCTTTATTATTTCCTACTTTCGCTAGCTTTGATTTTCTTATTCTAGCTCCTTAAGGTATAATGTTAGCTATTGCTTTGAAAATCTTTTTTACTGTAGGCATTTACAGATATACATTTAGGAAGGAATGTGGATTTTTTTTTTTTGCATGAAGGAGATCTAATAGTTTGATAAAAACTTACCAGTGAGATTTAATTATGATTTTACTTGGATGCCTTTGCTTGCCTCCTGATGCTGTGGCAGAGAAGCAGCCAAAACACACAAGTTAAATACATAAACTCCAGGGAGCTTTTGTTTTAGTAGTGACAATTATTTAGAGTTCCTATGATTTTTAAATTTGAAAGGTAATTTATTTGATGACAATTGTGAGCCATTCTCAAACCTGTCACATGTAGTAAGTCTGCAGTCTGAGAAATTGTTACTGGCATTTGCAAGCATTGCAGAAATTTAATAAACTGTCGCCAAACCATTTGCTTGTTTGAATGCCAAGGTTTCCTTCCCCACATCACATGCACTGTCCTGCTGCCAACAGTTATCAAAATACTCCCACAGTTGTCACAGAGAGAACTGCTCAGGGAGTTTCTGTTTCTTTATTCTTATCATTACTATATTTCATTGCCTTTGCCACTTCTTGGGGATTTATTTGAATAACGTGAACAGTTTATGGAGCAGTTGAGTCTTAAAAATGAACTGAGAAACTAAGTACATCTGAGATCTAGGTATAGAAATATAGAGATAGAGAGTGCAGCGAGTTTGGGAAGAATGACTCATGCTTTACTCTCTCTGCGTTTGAATTTTTACAGAGAGCTATGTCGTATGTATACTATAAAACAGCAATAAAAAATGTAAAACCATTTGAGGGAATCTAGAGGAAAACACGAAGAAAAGTCTGGATAGATCAACTCATCGTGATTGAAGATATGCAATTAGGTGGTACAAGCTTTTAAAATAGGATTGAGAGATATAATCCAGCCCTTTGAAGTAAAGATTGACAAGAAACTACCAGCTCTCAGTTTGCATTTTCTATGACTTCAACAGAAAAATGCCAGGCCAAGTTAAAAAAGCTCTTGTATATGAAATGGGGAAGGTGGAAGATCAGAGGGCATGACCTTGGACCTCATTCACCAAGTCAAAGATGCATGAAAGTGTGGCCTTTTACCACAATGAAAATACTTGGAACTGTCATCTGGAATAAACATATCTCTACTTTGTCTTGTTTAATGGCTTTGATGGACACTTTGGCAGCACCTATCAAAATTTCAAACATGTATACCCTTGACCAAGCAATTCTGTTGCTGGGAACCTCTTCTGAAGAAATACACCAGGGCACAGATTTTGGATAAACAGATGCTCATTGCAGCCAAATATTTCACATATCCTAAGTGTGCATCAAAGAGAGTATGGTTAAGTTAATTATGGTCCAACTGTCCCCAGGTCACAGGGCTAAGGAGCGGAGATCTGGGATCTAACTGAGGCTTTCACTGCCTCACAATACTGCATTTCGTGAGTTAGTCTTTGGGTGTGGGTGGCTTTTGGGTGTTCAGGATTCAGCTTGTGTGTTCTCCCGGGGCAGGTCAAGATTGGGTGGTGGGGAGAGGAGGGAGGACAGGCCAGTGTCAAAACCAAGGAATAGTAAACTTAGACAGGGAAATTCAAGAGTTTAAAAGGACAATAAAAAGTGAGAAAAAAGAAGTTATGTGTAATTAGGGAGAAGGATTCTGGAGGAAAGTACTTTGTTTCAACAAAAAAAGCCTCACCTTGGCCACTTTTCACCCCACTCCCCATTTTCATGAACCCTCACCCTTAAAGACTCTAAATGAACTTGAGGGTACTCTCCTAAGTTTTCTCAGTCTCAAATAAGAGGGAGGACTGAAGGAAGAGCTTACTTCTGGAGAATATATCTGTCCCTCTTCATCAAAGAAAATCCATATTAACATGTGTTTGAGGGATTAGTACATCTTTGAGATCCTAAGCACATGGGAAGAGAATTCTTGCAGTGTTCACAGAACTATGAAATGAAGGGTTTGGTGTGGCTGCCGCAGGGTGGGATGATTCAGAACATTTTAAGGAGCGCATGCCAATTTCAGGAGTCCTGGCATTTTCCACATGCCCTGGTGTTTCCCAATGATCCCAGATGCTTCATTAGCATTCTGTATGACCTTGAGCCAAATACTAGTCTTTCTGTAAATCATCTTCTCTCTCTAGTGAACGAGGTGGCTGGGTTATATAAATGGTCCATACTCTCCCTTCAACTTGTGATTTAATTTATAGTTTTTAAGACTTACTGAATCATTAGTGTTTTAAATAAATGTTACTTGCTATTTATTAACGAAGGTTAGAAACAAAACATTTACTTTCCTATCACAATTCTTACACAGGCACACACGTGCAAATACACACACATGCAGTTGTAAAATGAAATAGAAAATATTACCTAAGAGGAAACTCTACTCTGGCAATATGTATCCTTGGTTCTTTCTTCTTTACTAATAAGAAAGAACTGATCATATTTTCTTGTGGCATAAGGAAGAATGGAATAGTTTAAAGGAGGAATGCTAGCAGGAGTGGACTCTACATACAATTAAAAAAAAATTTTTTTTTAAGTAATCTCTACACCCAGTAATCTTTACATCCAGCTTGAATTTGCAGTCCTGAGATCAAGAGTCGCATGCTTCACTCACTGAGCCAGCCTGGTGCTCCTATATACACACTTTTTTAAATCTTTATTTTTTTTTAAAGATTTTATTTATTTATTTGAGAGAGAGAGAGAGAGAGTGCAAGCATGAGTGGGGGGAGGGGCAAAGGGAGAAGTGGAAGCAGACTCCCCGCTGAGCAGGGAGCCCGATGTGGGGCTTGATCCCAGGACCCTGAGACCATGACTTGAGCCAAAGGCAGATGCTTAACTGACTGAGCCACCCAGGCGCCCCATCTGTATGTACATTTTTATATTCAACTGCATTTCATTTCTCTAGAAGCCCCCTGAAACACGCACACAACACAAGCACGCACACACACACTCCGCTGCCACTTTAGCCCATGAAGGAGTTAGTAAGGAATGATGTTGAAGTAAAGGTACCATTTTGCCCCATGGTATCACACAAATAGAAAGAAAAGCCTTGGATTGCACCTGCTTTTTACTCTGTTCTTATAATCTTAGGAGTTGTGTGTTTGTCTATACCTTTCAGGCCAGGTGGAATTGGAGGATGTGGAGCCTTGATAAGAGATCACTGATAGAAATGTGTGTGTGTGTTTATTATGCAGTAAATGTAAAATGCACAGCAAGTGCTTCTTTAATTATTTGATTTCTTTTCTTTTTTTTTTTAAGATTATTTATTTATTTATTAGACAGAGATAGAGACAGCCAGCGAGAGAGGGAACACAAGCAGGGGGAGTGGGAGAGGAAGAAGCAGGCTCATAGAGGAAGAGCCTGACGTGGGGCTCGATCCCATAACGCTGGGATCACGCCCTGAGCCGAAGGCAGACGCTTAACCGCTGTGCCACCCAGGCGCCCCTAATTATTTGATTTCTTAAATACAGCTTATTTCAAATGCTTCATCGACCTCCAACTATGGGGGGGGGTGGTCATGACTGAGAGCCCCTGCTGTTGAACTCTGAAATCCACCCTGTTTGCTCCGAGGGCACACCTCCCACCCAGTGTTCCCAGCCGGAGACGGAGCCTGGCAGGCCTGCCCCTGGACGACTGGGGTCCTTCTAGTTCTGGTCTTGGGCCCCAGGACTGCGCCCCCTGGCGTCACGGTGTGGACCAGCTTCCTTAGCGCTCTCGGGTAGCCAGGGATGCCCCCAGGCTCTCTTCCTCCTCTGCGTCATGTGGAGCCCTCCTTGCCCTCTTCTCTCGCTGGAGGAAAATCCTTGCATATTTAATTCTGTCTTGGCATCTGCTCTTCAGCAAAGCCGGACTAACAAATTTAAGCTGATGACAAGCTCAGCTTTGCAAGGCCAAGAACTATGTGTTTGGTACGTTGCATTTGGGGACATAAAGGAGGAAGAGAGGGAGTTCATACATTTGGGTTAGCTGATAGAGGCGCCCGAAACTCTCAAGAATGCCCAAGAATTAATAATAGTGGTATCCTGTGTGAGGTTTTGGGAAGAATGAGTGGGGACAAGAGCTGGGAGAAAAACTCTTCAAAGTCTATCCTATAATAGGTATGTCCTTGATTTTCCAAGCAAGTAAATGTATAATAATTTGAAAATGTAAAAACAAGTATTTGTATTAAAAAACAAACAAACCATGAGTTGGAAAGAAAAACAAAACATACGCTTTGGAGTTGGACCTGAGTTTGAGTCCCCACTCCGCTGGTGATCTTGGGAGAATGATGGATCTTGGGAGGGTCACCTGGCTGTTGGATTCTAGATGTCGGTGAGTTGCTTTTCTCCTTGAATTCTGTGATCTCACTCACTGGCTCCCAAGAAGGCAAGTGCTGCCTGCCCCATTGCCACTGGGCTTGGCCATTGGACTTGCTAGGGCTAGGGGACTGTGAGGCCATGAGCGAGTGAGTCTGAGAAAAAGCTTTCAGGAACCAGTGCACTGAGCAGACCTTGCTCTCCCTTTCTTCCTCCTGGGAACCACAAGTCCCTGGGGGTGGGGGGGGCAGCGCCCGGGACAGAGGTGGGGGAGGAAGGGGGACAGGGAGGGGGTGCGAGGACGGGCTGAGGGCTGCTTCGACAGCTTGGATGCTGGAATCAAGTTGTGGAGCTGTGCACAGCTGACCTGTAGCTGCCACCTCCTAATGTGCCATGTGAGCAAAACAAACCTCCGTGGTTGAAAACCACTGTGGTTACTCCCTCAACCTTTTATTTTGAAAAATTTCAGAATAATGTTGAGGGTAGTACAATCGACACCTCGCTTAGCTTCCCTGGTTGTTAACGTTTTGCCACCTTTGCTGAATTTCTCTTGCTCCCACTCTAGATATAAAGCCCTTGATTTTTACTGAGCCATTAGAGTTACAGGCATGATGGGGGCTGTACCCCTAAATCTTTCCACATCTACCCTAAGAACATGGATATTTCTCCTGTATGACCATAATACTGTTATCAGGTCCAAGAAATACAACAGTGTTCCAATGATATTATTTACCATACAGTTCATATTCGAACTTGTTATAATAATATTTTTGGAATATTTTTTTCTTTCTGATCCAAAACCCAAGTGAGGATCACACGCGACTACTTGTCATCTATCTTTTTAGTCTCCTTGAATTTAGAACAGTTCCTGAACTTTTTTGGTTCCTCTTTCATGAAACTGAGATTTTTAAAGAGCTTAGGACAGCTGTTTTGTGGAATGTATCATTTCCTGGATATATCTGGTTTCTCTTCCTCATGATTCTTTAGATTTAGGTTAAACAGTTATGGTAGGAATACTACACGTCACGTTGTTAAAATCACAACTAGGAGGCACAAAAAGTGTCAGATTGTCCCATTTGGGGTGATGTTAAAGTGGGGTCCACCCGATTTCTCCAATGATGTTTCCTTTATTCCCTTGTGGGGATAATCTGTGGGGTGATACTTACACACTTGGTGAATATCTGGATCCCCAACAAATTTCCCCACTGCTTTTAGCATCCATAGGTGACTCCTTTCTGAATCAGTCATTACATGTGTAGTTGCAGAGTGGTGATTTTTTTCCACATTCTGTGATTATCTGGATTTTGTAAAGAAAACTTCCTCTCTACTCCCGTTTATTTTTGATTATCACTATGGACTCATGGATTTTTTTTTAACATATATAATGTTATAATCCTTCATCATTATCTATTTTGTTATTTAAACTGTTCTGATTTGTACAATGGGAGCTCTTGTCAAGCTGGATGCTGTGTCCATTTAACACGTTTCTGCCTGTCTTTTGAGAATTTTCTTGTTTTCTGGCACACTAAGATGTTCTAGGCTGACCTTTGATATTTACTACCACAGACCTGATGATTCTTTTTATTTGGGAGAGAGGCTAAGACAGTAAGACTAAAATTTGGGGTGAAAGCTGATAAAGGAGGCCAGAAAAGAGATTTAGCGTAAGGAAATATTTTGAGGGACTTCTTGACCAAAGGCTCTACCTTGGGTAGGTCTCTCAGGTTCCCCAAACTTGAATTTCCTCTTCTGGAAAATAAAGATTATTATGCCTATTGAATGAGTAGGTTTACAAAAATGAATAAACCTGATTGATTGGCGTACGTTCAACCTTTGTTGGACATTACCATTACTAACATCCTTCCAACCAAGTTCATTTCTGTGATACTTGGGACTTCCAATTTCTGCTCCCACTGTGATTGATTCATGGTTAAACTTACTTAAATTTATGTTCTGAGGCTTTGTGTCAATATTGCTCTAAAATGTTCTGAAGGCAACTAGATGGAGTTAAAATCTAAAGGACTGATGAACAAAGATCTTTTGAGGGAGTAAGTATATATAAATTTAAGGAGGGAGCAAAAGACAAACACCCCACATAGATGTATATGTATATTTCATGGTTTAGAATAGGATCTTAAACGAGAAGTGGCCGGGTAAAACTCGACCGGCTTTAAGTCCATGACTGGCTCCTTACTTACATTTCTCATTTTAAAAGTGAAGGGAACGACACTTCCTGAGCAACTGTTGTGAATATAAAATTCAGAACAAGGAGACACATGTATGGAGGCAGACTCTTTTATTTTTCTTCCAGTTTTATAACTGACACACGACACTGTTTAAGGTGTACAGCACAAAGACTTTAAATACGCGCAGACTGCACAAGGATTACCACAGTAGGTTAATAATATCTGTCGCTTCACAGAGATGGTGGTGAGAATTTTGAGGACTTATATTTTTAGCTACGTTCAAACATACCACATTGTTACTTATAGTCATCATGTTGGACATTACCTTCCCGGTACTTATTTATCTTACAGCTGGAAGTCTGTACTTCATGGGGAGTGGGGGGTTGGGGAAATGGCTGTATTTGTTCTTTAGCCGGTGCCGCCCCCCTGGTGGTGGTGTGTTCCCATTGCAAGTCGGAGCCGACGGGAAAAGGCCACGGGCTTAATTTGTAAACTTTTACACGCCTCAAGCCACAGCATCCGACAACTTTGAATAAACATCATTATTGTACTTCACCTAGGTTATGCTTGCTTCAATAGCAATAACATGCTGGTATGGCCAAGGCGTTAGATTCTGAGCTCGAACTTTCCGCAAAGGCAGTCAATCATTCAACACGTATCTATTGAGGGCAACACGTATCTATCTATGCACTGCTCTGGCTCCATGGGATAAGAAACAAAAATTCCACCCCAGTGAGAACAGGGAAACTGAAGGACTCTATAAAAATCTGCTTTTTGCTCCTTTTCCTGCATCTATTCTTGCTAGGTCCTCCACCCCCACTTTACATATGCCTTATAATACAAACAGTGTATGTCCTCTCCGTAGGGGACAAGGAGTTAATGATTTCTTTAGAAGAGAAATAATGATTTCCTTAGAATGATTTCTTTAGAATATTCTATTCTATTCTGGTGAGAATGGTGAGGAATCGATCATATGGTATTCCAGACCACAAGAGCTAGACATCTGGACACCAAGACCCCCTGGCTCACAGGAATAAGACCTGAGCCTCATCTTTGTTCTAACTGGTTCCTGGATGCCTAAGAGGACACCACCGTCCTCAATAAAAACTCCCAGGTCCCAAGCAAAGACGAGGCGGTCTCTTTTCCTTTCTGGGTCTCCCAGACACCCTGGCTGTACCTGCACTCTCTATCTTCAACAAACTCTGCTTTCCTCTCCTGCTGGCTCGTGTTTGATTTCTATCCTGCACACTGCCAGGGATCCTCTCAAGAGGCTGGCCCCGCCGTACCCCCTGTGGGTCCCTAGACCAGCAGGCCAGCATCACCAGGATGCCTTTAATATGCTCTCTCTGCTCTCCAAATACTACGTAAACTAACTTGTCAAGAGCTCTATGGCTTACAGTTTCCTTCCGTGGCTCAATCAATGGAGAATCCTGGCGCAGGCCGCTCCGCACCTAAGACTCACCCTTGCAAAACCGAAAGTTAAGATGTCATCAGCGTGACCGGCCGGGCTGACCACGAAAACAAGACTCAACGGAAGTCGTCCTTCCCTGGGTTTTCTCCCCGGAAATATTTTTTGCGGGAAGCAAGGGATTCGCCCGGCTCTTTGGGCTCGAACCCGCAGAGGCAGGAGGGTGATGGCGCCGGTTGTACTGTGCGACTCCAAAGAGGAAGCCTGTTTCCCTGCAGAGCCCGGTGGGTGGCGGACGGGTCACCCCCGGTGCCCCGGAACGTACACCCAGCTCCAGACGCGGGACCTCCCGCCATTACTCTTCAGCGAGGCGCAAACGCGCCCTCTGGTGGCGGCGCGCGGCTCGAGCGTCGGGACCGGAACAAAACTCTTCCACGGAACGCAGAGTGCGTGCTCGGAGTTTCTGGGGGGAGGAGGGCAGGAGAGGACCTACGCGAGACGGTTCCTACGGCTGCGAAGGAGGCGATGGCCATGGGGATGTGGGGGCTGTTCCTTTGGCGGGCCGCCCCCGGTGGTCGGGCTGGCTGCAGTGAGTTTCAGCGGCCGTGGGGTCGGAAAGCGAGGCTTGAAGACTTGTCTGCTCAGATGGGGCCTGAGGCGGGTCCTGGGAGGTGCCACCGGGCTGAGGGCAGAGGAGGGTCTTTAGGTCCCGGCTGTGGCGGCCGGCCCCTCCCGCCCTGAGGGTCCAGACTTCGGGGCGCAGGGGGCACGGGGCCGCGGGAGGAGCTCAGGGCTCCTGAGAAGGGGCCCGCGTCCTGGTGCAAACATGTCCTTATTTTCCCATTGGAGTACTCGTACAGTCTTTGTCAAATTCTCTCTGATTTAGGGTTTGGAAAATAAGCTCAGCATTTCTCGCTCTAGATATTGATCGTTTTGGCGAGGGATCTCCAGTCTCCTGGCGCTTTCTTGTCCCCAAGACCTTGCAGAGCGAAGCTTTGCTCACCTTCCCAATGACTTGTCTGACTTTGACTCTACTTCCTGGTTACTTTTTGCCTCTTACTGTAAAGCACAGATTGGAACACGACAGAAAATCGGTGGGCATTACAGATCTGATGGGGAAAGAGCCAAGTTGAAAAGTGTGGATCTGGGCTAGCTGCGGTTTTCTTCCGTTGGTGTTTGAATTATTAATATTAGAAAGCGGGTTAAGTTGATCTCTGAGAGCATTTTGGCGAACAGCGTTTTAAAATTGTGTGGCCTCCCATTCTTTACTTGTAGGAGGATGGTGCGGGGTGGGTATCCCCGGTGTGTTATGCATTCTTTCACTGTTGATATTTCTTGTCACTTCTACCCAGGATTGATAGCAACATCGCCAGCTTCTCGCCTGTCACCGACAGAACTGATAGAAATGCAGAATGATCTCTTTAATAAAGAGAAAAACAGGCAGTTATCATTAACTCCTCGCACTGAGAAGATCGAAGTTAAACACGTTGGGAAAACCGACCCTGGCACTATCTTTGTGATGAATAAAAACATTTCAACTCCTTATAATTGTGCTATGCGTAAGTAGCGAATCAGGATCCAGTTTTGACTTTTACGTAAGCTGCGCAGAATTGGTTCAGAGGAGGCGAGATAGCTCCCTGAACTTGGAGAAATTATCTAGCAACTTACTGTCTGTTCACTGTCTTTAGTTCTTGGGGGTTCTGTGGGTCTTGAAATGCTGGTACTGTCAGGCACAGGTGGTCCTGGGACTTGCTTGAATCCGGCTGGGTTTGGGGTGCTGTAATTGTTTCAGGCGGAAGGAGGCTTGCTCCTCCCTACTAATGCACTTGCCCTTTTTAGGCAGCACCCTGGGGTGTTGGGAGCAGTCACCGTGTGGATCTCGTCAAAGGAATTTGGGATACAGGGACTGCCCTGGCCTGGGATGACCAGCTTTTTTGGCCACCTTTTCCTTTCTAGCTCTTGGTGGCCTACCTTAAATCTTACCTGCTTACCACTTACTCTCCTTTGTTTTTGTTCATACTCATGTGTGTGTGTAGTAAATGTGTAAGTGGAAACGTGTCTGGGGTGAATGTGATGAGGGTCAAAGTATGTGTTGTGTTCGTATTTTAAAGGAGATAACTGTGCCATCTGTGTGATTTGGTGTGTAAATGAATGGAACAGGGCCTCTTTATAGATTATTTTTGATCAAAATGCTTTTAAAGTAGCTTTGATAGAACTGGTAATATTAAAATTTAGAAAGCTTCCAAAATAGATCCATGCACCGGCATGCTCACTCATATATATGACTAGCTGCATCGTTTAAACTTATGGAAAACTCAGTAATGTTTCCACTTAAGTAATTAACAATTTTAGTTAAAAGCTTAAGCTAGTTTATTATCCTGGATCTTCCTTTACTTGGGCACTTGAGTTAGTACTTATGATCATTGTTTACTTGTTTTGTGAACGTTTCTTGGACCTTTGCTGTGTGATAGGCATTAGGATTACAGAGGAGGTTAAGACAAAGCACAGGTCCTTACAGAGTTTTATACATTTCCCACATAGAGATGAAGGCTGTGAGCACTCAGCATGACTCCTGCGCTGCCTTGCTTGTCATTCATACCTTCGATCATTCAATACGCTTTTGAGTACTTACTGTGCTACAGGCATGGTGCTAGGTTCTGGATATAGGAACGAGTGAACAAAAACAGACCCGACCCCCTCTGTATGGAACTTACTTAGACCCTGTACCTGTAGTTTGAACACTTCTGTGAGTAGCTGTGTACTTGAAAAACATCAAATCAGGGTTGGAGTTGCACTTGCTCTGGTCAAAGAACAGAGCAGAGCTGATTGGCTTATATGTGAATTCATACTGATAATAAAAACTGTTACTGGTATTTAACTTGAACAGGCTGTGTTAGGGAAGTAAGAGGTGGTTTGGGAGCAAGACCCCAAACTCATTTAGACCAGATTTACTATGGATGTGTATTTATATATTTTCTCTTTTAAGTTGTGTGTGCACGTACCCAAATATATCCATGATGCTGCTCTCTTAATATTTAAGTGTTGCTCTTGGAAAATTGTTTTACTACTAAATAATTGACAGATTAATTTGAAATTAGACTTAGCCTTAATGATTTTTGTAAATGGTTTGGGCAATTTTGTTAATAAGAATACATTGGATGTATTGGGTATTATTTTTTTTTTATTAGTTACAGATGTAAAATGTAAGACTTTTTCTCCTAAAGGAAGTCATTGCAGAATCTTGCTTTCCTGTTGTTTTATTTCTTAATGTAGCACTTAAACATGTAACTTTTCACTTTGGGTTTTGTTAGATGTAGACCTTCAATCTGTTTTAAATTCCTAGATTTAAGTGAGTGGTACTGCAGGAAGTCCATTCTGGCTCTTGTGGACGGACAGCCTTGGGACATGTATAAACCTTTGACCAAATCCTGTGAAATTGAATTTCTTACTTTCAAAGATCGTGATCCAGGAGAAGTGAATAAGGTATTTCTGCCTCTATGTTCTTTTCTTTCCCCCTACTTTCCTTCTTTTTTTTTAAATTAAAATCCATGTGCTATGGAGCATGAAATGTGCAAATATGGCCAAGGTCAGATGTTGTAATGTGCTAGATAATCAGTGTTTTTGCTTGTTAGATTAAGCATTTTCACAGTTCAAAAAATCCTTGAACTTGGCATCCTTTGTATTTTGGTTTGAGAAAACTATATAACTTGTCTTTTACATTCATGTCTTTGTTCCACTAACATTTACTGATCACTCTGTATATTTCATTCCCTCTACTGCTTGAATTCAGCCTTTGATCATCATTGGATTATTTCAGTAACTTTTTAACACTCTACTTCCTGCCCCCATTTTTAATACTAAAGTCTTCCTGAGTAGTCCTGTAAGAGTTTTATTAAGTGACATGACTAAGGATTGTATCACTTTTTCCCTACTTGGTAACTGTCAGGGATGACCTGAAAGTTATTCCTGTGCCTTTCCAGGCCCTGTGTGATCTTACGCCAGCCTGGCTTTCGAGCTTCACTTTCACGGCAGCTTTCCACTTCCTCTTTGCTCTGGCCATACTAGAGGACTTGGTCACTAATGGTTTAGGCTGTGTTAGCCTCCTGGCTTTTACTGATACTCTTCTTCAGCTCTGGGTATTTTCTTTCCTCCCTGTTTCTTATAGCCTTACAGTATGAACCGTTGAATGCGTTAGATTCTTGGCTCTGTGAAGACAGGGATCATGTCCCTTGTTGGACCTAGTCCTTGACTTACATACAATAGGTATTCAATATATATATGTTGGAATGAAACACTTAAGCAAGAATATGATAGACATGATAATAATAGCTCACATCAAGTATTAATTATGTACCAGGCACTATCTTAGTAGATTCATAGGTTTTAACTCATTTACTCTTAATAAAAATCCCATAAAAATGGGTACTATTATTTCCATTTTCCAGATAAACAAACTGAGGTGAAGAGGTTCAGTAGCTTGACCAAGCCTACCAGTTTAGGAAGTAGCAGAGCCTGGATTTTAATCTAGACATTTCGACTCTGGAGTTCAACAGATATTGAAAACATTTAAGTAGGATAGATGAGGACGTGTATTTTGCTACTTGCCTTCAAGGCCTGGATTTGTACTTACTTTTAGTGTATGTTATGTGATTCTGTAGAATACACCCTGGAACAGTTTTTGCTACACACAACCAACTGAGCCCACTTCTTTAGTACTCAGGTGTGGAGAAGAGCTTATGAAGGTCAAATGCCCAGTTATAGTGGTGTCATTATGGGACATAAGATGGGCAGGTCTGTTGTGGGACTTGTGTTCCTCTTTGTGACTGATCAGGTCATTGCATGGATACCCATATTAGGCATTCGACCCATGTTCATGGGTCAAAACATGCTGGTAAAATGAAAGCCCAGTTAATAGTGAGGTTGCTTTGCTGTAAATATGAATAACTTGAGTGGTGTGCTATGTGATGTTAGGTATAGGGCAGGAGTTTTTTTTCTCTATTATCTATAGTATAAACAGGTTTGTATTAATACATATTTTTTTTACTTTAGCATACATTTGTTAACAAGTTACCTTTATCTTGGGTTAAAGATAAAGTTGCTACCAGATAGTAAAACTATCTATCTGTTGTTTGGTAAACATTATAGTGTGTGATATCTTGCACAGAAACATTGCTAACAGCACAAGTTGATGCTTCATTCTCTTGTGCTTTTTGCTTGGGAGAGGTAATGTCATGGCCTGATGCTCACTGTTGCTACATGCTGAGGATGGATAGAGAAATAGTTCCTAGGTCAAAAGTTAACCTAAATTTTAATATTGAAGAAATGTTGGTGAGTCTTAGTGTGTGTTATGTTTGTGTGTATTTTATTTTCCTAGGCTTATTGGCGTTCTTGTGCCATGATGATGGGCTGTGTGATAGAGAGGGCATTCAAAGATGAATATGTGGTCAGCTTGGTCAGAGCTCCAGAAGTTCCTGGTAATGTACATAAACACACACACACATACATACTTCTATAATCCTTGAATAGTTTGATACCTATTTTTGATTTTTTATAGAGCTTCTTTTTTTTTTTTCACTAATGTCTAATTTTATGTAATATAAAATAGTGTCATACATATATCCCATTTATAGTGGGTAACAAAATCCATCTTATTTAATTATTGGAGGTCAGTAATTACATAATGGAATTCAAGGAGAATGTTTCTCTTGAATATGAATTTCAAGTAATTACATTCCCTCAGTGTTTGTTTCCCACCACTTGAAGCATGTATTTCTAAATCAAATGTATGGAGGAGAAGAAAATGAGAGTATAAGTAGAATTCTGGAGAAAGCTATGTTTAGGTGGCACCATTTCACCAGAAATGTCTGTGACTCTGGAGAGGAACCATTTTGGGAGATGGAAGAGTTCACACTCTTTTTAATTTTGGTGAAACTAGGATTTTGCATCAGTATGTGCAGTAGGATCGCATTTGTAATTTAAAAAAAAAATATAGAAGTGTATATACTAGAAATATTTAAAAAGTTCAATGAATGACATTAAGAAGAGCAAAACAACAAAAATGAAGAAGTTTAGAAGACATTAAAAAAGAAATTCAACATTTCATGTCCATTTAGTCATTCATCTACATATTAAATATCTTATTCTTTTGGAATTTTTATGTCTAGTAACTTTGAAATCTCTGTAGTGATAATATTCTGGAAGAAAACATGAATGTTTAAAAACATACTAGTGATGTTGGGTTAACAAAGCGTGAGTTAGTTTTTTGGGCGGGGGAAGTTGGTAGAACTCTGGCAAGCGTTGGAATAATGGTTATAGTTTTATGATTTGTAGAGTTGAGAGAGATTGCTGGCCCTTCGTTTTATGTTCTAAATATTCAATTGTTGCCAGTAAGTCACTCTACAGTAACAGACTTGACTTGGCCTTTCATTTTGGTTGGATTTATAGTAATCTGTGGAGCCTTCTGCTATGATGTAGTTCTGGATAAGAGACTTGATGAGTGGATGCCAACAAAAGTAAGTACAGTGTTTGGAATATTAATTTTAGAATCTTTGCCTTTCATTGTTAGAATGATTCCTATATTGATAAATGATACTGCATGTTGAGAATATTTAATTTAAAAGATCTTATCTACCTACCTACCTACCTGTGTTGTTGCTTTTTTGGTGAATTCACGATAGAGGCAGATGAATGAGGGTATTCACAATGTGGTCAGTTGTATAGAAGCTTTGTGTCATGGTTGAAGTACTTTATTCCTGGTACTGTTCATTCTGTTTCTTAAGATAGTGGTTTTCAAGATGCCCAGAATATAAAATATAGAAGCTTAACCATCATGGTTGATGTGGTGGTGGGAGGCCTGGAGTCTTACTTTCTTGGATCCTCCTAGCACAATTTGAAAACCACTGCCCTAAACCATATTAGCATGTTGCATATTGTGAGATCTCCTTATATACAAAGGTTACCCTGAGAGGAAGGGTAGAGGGTAGAGGACAGAGTGAATTAAGAATCAGACTTTGACAAAGCTAACTCAAATAGCAACAAACTAGACTCTTGGTGAATGATCTGATTGCATAATGAGTGTTCTCCTTGTGAGTCTGGCAGTTGGGTAGCACCTGGCTAACAAGGATGGTCTAGATCAGACGCCCTGTAGGGAGGGTGTGCTGAATGACTTTCAGATGTCAAGCCTAGAAATTCAGTTATCGTTGGGGAGAAGAGGTAAATGCCTGATTCTTCAGCAAAACTATATTTCCTATAGATTGGAAGTCTGGAGATCAGAAAAGGAAAGGTGATATGCCATACCATTTTCTCAATGCTACTGTGTACATTTTTTTCACATTTTAATATCTCTGGGAAAAAAATGTGTCTTACAGTGGATAGCATCTTATAATTGGTAGTGTTTTTCCCTTAGTAGTACATTTTAGATTTAGTGAAATATTGTAGTTCCTTATTGCAAAATTTTGGAGTCAGTACAGATCCAGGTTTAAATTCTGGCTTGGAAGTTATTTCATGTATAATCCTGCTCATATTGGTTAATATCAAGAAGGAGAGAGGAGGGAAACAGGAAGGAATAAAGAGAGAGGGAGAGAGGGGAGAGGGACGACATGTAGAAAGAAAGATGAGGGGGTGCGCAGAGAAGGGATTGGAACTCTTTCTTCGTGATCTCTGAACTCATGTCAGTATAATTTCTTTTTCAGATATCCCCTTAAATTTAGGAAAGAATTCTCACTTTGTTGGGGGAGTTAAGTAAAAATTAATGAGATTAAGATTAAGTTCTCATTGTCTATGAAACCTGCTGCCCCCTTTTCCTTTTTTTAAATATAAAACTTTAAATAAAAAAGAAATGTACTAGCTAATTGCAGGGACCATATGGTTGGGGGGACCGCTTAGAAAAAGTGGTGGAGAGTTACATTCAAGTAACCGTTGTATTAAATCATGAGTGTGGATTTGTTATATAATAAATTGTCCCTTTAAGAATGAATAAGAGTCATTTCATGCAAAAAAATCTAATAGGAAGTTTATGGAAAGAATTTTATTACAAAAATGATTTGTGTAACAAGTGCTTGGTGTTTTCTGTATTAGTAATGATTTATAATATGAAAACAATTACAGTTTTTATTAAAAGTCTCATAAATATTGTTAATGTGTATTAATCATTTTAATTGCATAAAAGTGACTTTTCATTAAACATGAATTTTTAATATTAGATGTATGCTATATTTTGGGCAGGGCCCGTGATGACATATTTCCTGGTAAAATGTTGAATGACATAAACAGTAATTTTTTTCCCTGTTCATTAAAAAAAGCTTAGTTTTACTCACAATGTAAACACATTTTTGTATCTTTTTATTAGCCTCTTTAATTGCATCATTGTTTTAAGAAACTATAAGTTTGTATAATTTGAATGAAATGCTTATTAAGATTTCTTTGTAGGATTATCTTTAATAATTATTATAGGCTAGTATCTTAATTACAAGTAAATTATAAGTTTCATAGTTTGTAGAGTTGGAATAAATTGCTAACCCTACATTTTATGGTCTAAGTATTTAATTGTTATAAATTAGTAACTTTCTTTCCTCACAGATTTGCTTTTGCTTTTTCTTTTAGTTGGATTTATAATATTTAGCATACAATTTTATCCGCCTTATGCAGAAATGCTTTTAAGTCAATTGTTACAAAAAGTTAATACTTTCATTTTGAAGGAGAACCTACGTTCCCTCACGAAAGATGCTCACTCTTTAATTTATAAAGATCTTCCATTTGAAACTCTGGAAGTGGAAGCAAAAGTGGCGTTAGAAATATTTCAGCGCAACAAGTAAGTGTTGGCTTCCTTGGAAGTGAGATTAAACCTCCCAAAGTTACATGTAATGAAGAGAATTCAGCTCTTAAGAATCTTTATAGCTGATGTGTATAAGGACACTTTTATCTTAAGCTCTAAAATCTCTTTTTCTGTACCAGCCTGTTCACTTTGATTCATCTCATTGTTTATTTCACAGAGGAGAAAACCTCCTCCAGCTTCGATAATTCTCAGTTTGTCTTACTTCTCTGGTCTTTGGCCAGAGAAGTCCTTCACTTCATAGCAGCATCGTGGTATGTTTCCCCTTTTTCCTCCCATCATCAAGTGATCGCACACATGGAACTGTATTATTTTGTTCATTTGGCAGCCTTTTCTTCTCCCCCTCCTACTCTGTAAATGACAAGGGTGACATAGAGAATGCCAGTGCTCTGGAGGGAGCTAACCGCCAAAATAAGACATTCACACAGCCAGGTCTTAGTCTTCTGCACCAGAATTATCCATCTGGTGGATTTTCTTTGCCAACATTTTAAATCCTCCCTGGGTCCTCAGTTCCCTTTCTCAGAAAACTTCCAGTTCACCTTCTACTAATTGTAACAACATAAACTATATTTTAATGTTAATCTAATTGAAATTAGAACTAATTAGGGAAATCTGCATTGCAAAAAAATAACATAGATACTAGATTCTGAAGAGAGAATATGCTCCTGCAAATTGTTTCAAGGTTATGGATTAGAATTTCTTTAGGTATTTATAAATTGGGATTTAAGTTCTCATAAGAATAGTTTATAATGTTTCGCATATCTTGGAACCAATGTATTTAGAAAGCAGTAGGAATGTACTGTTTTAACTGAACTAGACTGCAGATAGTTCTGTAGGGCCAAACCACCATTGATTCTGTAAGAAAATTCCTTGTATTGTTAGAACACATCAAGACACTTCCTGTGCTACAATTCTAGGGTCATGCTGTCCAATAGAGATATAATGTAAGCAGTCTGTATAACTAAATTTTCTAGTAGCTACATTAAAAAAGTCAAAAGGTGAAGTTAATTTTAATAATACATTTTATTTAAACAGTATATCTAAAATGTTATTTCAGCATGTGATCAATATTACAAAATGGATGATGTTTTGTAGTTTTTCATACTAAGTCTTCAGAATCCGGTGTAGCTTACTCATAAGGCACAGTTCAGTTATGGCTAATTACATTTAAGTGCCCTGTAGCTACCATAGTGTACTCTAGATGTTCATTCCATGAGATTCCCGTTCCTTCCACTCCACGTTCCAAGTCTAGGAGGGGCTTGTCGGACTTTGGAAAGTTAGTTGAATATGTGGAAGGAGGTGTAGGGGTGGTTTGGAGGTTCACTCGAGGGGACAGAGAATTTTGGATGGTTGAAGGTAGATCAGTGATTGGGCCTTTCTGCTGCAGGGGGAGCGTTAAGTGGCTTTGACTCCCAGGGGACAAGTGCATCTCTTGGAGGTGGGTCAAGAGGGACAAATATTTCAGGGAACCAGCTCCCTTAATAATGTATAGGGGCTTTGGCAGAAGGGGTGTGGCAGTAAGTGGATGTTTTCAAGCGAACTAATGCTTCCCAACCTTGCCACACACCCACCTAATGTTGGTTTAACTCCGGAGTAAAGACACAGGGCTTTTAGTAGTGAGAGGTAACGTTATGATATGAACCTGGGCTGTGCAGTTTCCTTCTGTGCTGTTAGCTGTAGTGACAGGATTGGGTAGGTTTGAGAAACATGTAGGCAGTAGAATTGACATGATTTGGCAATGGAGGGGGTATGGCAGGAGAAGCAGGAATCAAGGAAATCTCTAAAGTTTTTTTCACTCAGACATGGGGGTGGTTGGCGGTGACATTTACTAAGCTAGGAAACTCAGGAATAAGAATACATTTGATAGGAAAAGAAGGAGTAAGTTTTTGTTCTGTTTGAGAATTGCAGAATGTAAGATGCTTGTGGAACAGTCTAGTAGATGTTCAGCAGGGTCTTAGGTACGTCGTTCAGGGCTCAGAAGAGGGGTGTGGATTAGAAGCTGAACTGTGGAAGAGAGGAGTGCAGAAGTGGGAATTAAAGCTGTGCGGGTCAAGGAGCTAGCCCAGGGAGGATGCGTGGTGAAAAGAGGCTGTAGGACAGGTCCCCCCAGAGGGTGGAGAAGGGGAAGAGTGGCCAGAGAGTTAAAATAACAAGTGGTAGGCAGTGTCACAGAAGCACTTGGAGAGATGGAGGTGAACAGTGGAAATAAGGACAGAAAGATGTCCATTACATTCAAACCAGGGAGGTACCTAGGGCTGTGGGGGGAAGAGTTTGGTGGAGTCGTGAGGCTGTGGCCTGACTGAAGGGTGCGAGGCGTGAAGGGGAGGCTCCAAGTGTAAACCCCTCTTTCAAAAACTATGGCTAAGAAGAAAGAAAGGGAGGGGTCCTCGAACACCTTTTTTTATATATTTAGAAGTAAAATTTTTTTTTTCTTTGCTGCCTTTTAGGTACAAAATGGATTTCGTAGAAGAGAAGGCATCTCAGAACCCTGAGAGAATAGTTAAGTTACACAGGTAAGTAAAAATAAATCGGCTGTCATGCTAATTTATAGGAAAACCTAGCTTTATTGTTACCCGAATGTAGTATAGGACTGAAAAAGATGAATTTGCACCCTAATTTGTTATTCTTATTACCTTATTTTCTGTTGCTTTGTTCATTGTTCTGGTATGGTGGTAGCTGAAAGATTTAAATTACCTCAGGAGCAGTTGTGGTTTCTGTTCCTCATTTTATTGTTTGTTATTTTTATTTCTGCATTTTAAAAGTTGAAAACCATTGTTTTAAAATGTGATTTTTAAAAGTTAATTTTGAAATTGGGCAAAATATTCGTTGTTATGAATTGAACATAATTCATATGTATGTACAAATATGAGTACTGACTAATTACCACTTGTGTTACATATAAGTAAGTAAAACAGGTACGTGCTTTCTGATACAGGGATGAAGGAGTAAGACAATGCACAGTGCATGAGGAGAAGTGACTTCATGACCTGTATCTTTTTTCTCAGCCTCATGTTTTCTTGGCTCAGAGTTAATTTTTTTCTTTTGCAAAGCTGCTCTTTGGACAATCTGTTGTATACACTGAGTTCTAAGCTCTATTACAATGAGTTGTTGTAAGGTTGTAGATGATCAGTTTTAGACAGTGGATTCACTCAATAGCATGACGTGTTCGGTGATCTTAAAAATCTCTATAAAGTTATATCAATGCTAATAAAGAACAAGGTTCGCTTGGCTTTAATTTTCATAGTTTTAGCCTCTTCACTTGAGATTGTTGTGTCAGGAGCACTAGAGACTTGATTGAGCCGTATGGAATGTTCTTGATTAGGGACATTGTCCCAAAGAGAATGAATAGATTTTTTCCAAACTACTGTAAATGGTTTGATTTTGAGGTTTTATTTGTTTGTTTTTAAAATCAAATCAGATTTGGTGACTTCATTGATGTGAGTGAGGGTCCTGTTATTCCAAGAACAAGTATTTGTTTCCAGTATGAAGTGTCAGCAGTTCACAATCTTCAAGCCACTCAGTTGAGTCTTGTACGAAGATTCCAGGGTCTGTCTTTACCTGTACACTTAAGAGTAAGTAAAGCTGAAAGTTTCAGGTTGTCCAGTTTCAGGGTGGGTGTGATTCTGGGCTTGATTTTATACCAATTTGAAGGACATACATTTTAATTTGCATTAAGTTGTGTGACACTAATACTTTGTAAATTCAGGTTTATGATAAAAACAGTTTTCCCTGTAAACTGATCATTCATAAAGGAAATATTAGTTCAAAAAATTGAATCAAACTGAGATAGTAATTTTAATTTTTCAAATTAGTATAGGGGAGGAGGGTGCATGGAGGATTATTGGAGTGCATATTGGTAAGAACTCCTGGAATGTCTTTTGGATTTACGTTTGGCAGGCTCTTCTCCCTAATTTTCCTAACCTATTCATGACCCAGAGTCTGTTATTTTCCATATTGTTCCCACCCCTCATTAATGCTTTTTTTTTTTTTTAATTCAACTTTGGATTTTGAGATAATTCCAAAATCTGTGTAGGTTCCTATGCAGTTACAAGAAATAATACAGAGATTCTCCAAGTACCTTTACCTAATTTCCCCAATGATAACATCTTGCAAAACTGTAGTACAGTTTCACAGCCAGAGTGTGGACATTGACATAATGAAGATGCAGTACAATTTCTTTCCAAGGCTGTCTCCTGTGGACCCTTTATAGGCATACCCACTCTCCTCTGCCCCATCCCTACCTCCTTACCCCTGGCAACTACTAGTCTGTTCTCTACTCTTACAAATTTTCATTTCAAGAATGTCATGAATGGGATCATACATTATGTAATCTTTGGGGATTGGCTTTTTTTACTCAGCATAATTCTCAGGATTCATTGAAGTTGTTGTGTGTATCAATAGTTGTTCTTTTTTATTGCGTGTAGTATTCTGTGGTATGGACCTACTGTGTATTGTTTAACCATTCACCTGTTAAAGGATATTTGAGTTGTTTGTAGTTTTTTGGCTATTATGGATAAAGCTTCTATGAACATTTGTGTACAGGTTTTTGTAAATATGTTTTCATTTCTCTGGGATAAATGCCCATGAGTACAATTGCTGGGTCATATGGTAGGCACATACTTAGTTTTTTAAGAAACTATCAAACTGATTTCTGGAGTGACAGTACCATTTTACCATTCCCACCAGCAATACGTGAGTAATCAGTTTTTTGATCATTGCCAGCGTTTGACATTGTCACTATTTTCAGCCATTATGATAGGCTTGTAGTGATTTCTCATTGTAGTTTTAATTTGCATTTTCCTGTTGGCTAATTGTGTTGAACATATTTTCATGTGTTTATTTGCCATCTGTATATCTTTTTTGGTAAAAAGTCTGTTTATGTTTTTTGCTTATGTTCTAATTGGATTGTTTGTTTTTTTACTGTTGAATTTTGAGTTTTTCCCTAGTATATTCTGGCTACTAGTCTTTTGTTAGGTATGTAGTTTGCATGTATTTTCTCTCTGTCAGTAGTTTGTCTTTTAATCCTCTTACCAAAAGATCAGAAGTTTTGCAGATCAGAAGTTTTTAATTTTGATGAAGTCCAGTTTATCAGTTTTTCTGTTGATGGATCATGTTTTTGGTGTTAATTCAAAGAATTCTTTGCCTGGACTTAGATCCCAAAGATTTCTTCCTTTCCCCCCCCCCAAAAGTTTTATAGTTTTATATTTAAGTCTGTGGTCCATTTTGTGCTAAATTTTGTATAAGGTGTGAGATTTAGGTTATGGTTCATTTTTCTTGCCTATCCATGTCAAATTGCTCTAGCATCATTTGTTAAAAAGGCTGTCCTTCCTCCAATAAATTGCTTTTGCACCCTTGCTAAAAATCATTTGGGCATATCCATATGGTTCTGTTTCTAGGTTCTCTATTCTGTTCCATTGATTTGTGTGTCTGTCCTTCCGCCAGTATCACAGTCTTGATTACTGTAGTGGTAAACGGTTCTTGAAATCAGGTAGAATAATTCATCCCAAGTTATTATTATTTATAAAAATTGTTTAAATTATTTTAGGTCCTTTGTCTTTTAATTTTAGATAATCTTCATGTATTGACAAGTCTTACTGGGACTTTGATAGGAATTTTATTAAACCTGTATATCAATTTGGGGAGAATTGACATCTTTACTAAATTGTATCTTCTAGTCTATGAACATAGAATATCTTATTTAAATCCTTCATCTTGTTAATCAACATTTTGTACTTTTTAGCGTTTGTTCTTGACATGTTTGATTTTTCTGCACGTACCTGTTTCCTTTCCTAGCTTTCTGCATTTCAGTAAATGACATCATCATCTACTTAGCTGTGAGGTAATCCTTGATTATCTGTTTCCCTCCCATCCATGGTCCATCCCATTCATCAGCAAGTCCTTTAAACTCTTAACTCTGAAACATGTCCTGAGGCCCTCCATTACATAGTGTCTCATCTGCTGCCACCACCCTTTCCAAGCCCCTCTTACTCTTCACCCTTTCCTTGCTTTCACTCTGCGCCCGAAGCACATTCCCTGCTTAGTAGCCAAAATGACCTTCTTCATATACAAATCAGATCATGTAATCCCTTTGGCCTAAACTTTCCTGGGGCTTTTTATAAAAATCCCAACCCTGTACCTTGTCTCACAAAGCCCTACATTATCTGGCCCTTGCCTGCCTCCCTGATCTCTCACACCACTTTCTCCATCATCCGCTATCTTCCAGTCACACCATAGGGTCTGCACCGGCTGTCCATTCTGTTGGAGTCAGGTGTGGTTTTCCCTTTAAACATACAATGCTGCTCTTTTCTCCAGAAGGGCTTACATGTGCATATAGTAATTTTACCTTTTATCATAGATTTTACCAGGTCATACGTTGTGATGTAGTTACTGGCCCACTCATATCCCTCAGTATCACCTTCTTTTTTTTTTTTTTAAGATTTTATTTATTTATTAGAGAGAGAGAGACAACCAGCGAGAGACGGAACACAAGCAGGGGGAGTGGGAGAGGAAGAAGCAGGCTCCCAGTGGAGCAGGGAGCCCGATGCAGGGCTTGATCCCAGGACTCTGGGATCATGCCCTGAGCTGAAGGCAGATGCTTAACGACTGAGCCACCCAGGCCTCCACCTCAGTATCACCTTTAAATGACTTAGTGAAATTGATCCTTAATGCATTTTACACAGTTTTCATCTATGCATTCTGAGAATCCCCAACTATATAAAATTTTTAAGGATTAAGTAAATTGGTTCTATAATTTTCTTATTGTCTTCATTAGTTTTTACTTGTTCTTTAGGGTAGTTTGCTAAATCCTCTAGAACCGCCATTTCAGTGTGAAGATGTCACTATCAGTCAACATTGGTCACCATCGGTTCTTGATGAACCTCTCCTTGTGATTGCTAGTGATTTGAAGAATGACCTCTAGTTTGTTGAAAATGGCTATTTAAGGAAAGAACTGCAGCCCATGGGAAAGTGGGACAGAGTTTTGCTTCCCATTAGAAGGAATGCTGTCTGTGATGGTAATGATTAGGAAGGACAAAAGAGGAAGAATGACATTTTCAGTGCTTATGTCTGTTTTTCATACATGCCAAACAAAGCAGCTGTCCCGTAAAGTACCTTTCCCTCTACTCCAATCTACTTTTGTAACTGCTTAGCCTCATTAGTACTGCCTGACTTCTTATGTATTTGTTTTGTTTAAAACCTGTATAAGACTCATTTCCTTTTATTTTAACTTTATTGCTTTATTTAATTCATAGTGAATCTTTTCTTTTCAAGGCACATTTTACGATATGGGATAAACTGTTGGAAAGATCTCGGAAAATGGTAAGTGTTTTTGACAGCTAGTGAGTACTGTTCCGTGAAGAAATTTTTATTGGAATCAAGCAACAACATAACAATAAATAAAAGAGAGAAGAGAAGAAAATGAAAGAAAAAAGTAATTAGTTGTCTCAGTAGCTAAAGCAGTGTTGTAGTTGTTGACCCCAGTAGTATCTTGGCAAGAAAAGAGTTGTAATTTGGCATTTCTCCTGTTTTTGTTTGTTAATATCATGGATATGATACTGTAGAACTTGAAGAAGAATAAGAGTAATACTCCAGAGTAGTAATAGTTCTTAGTGGGTCCAGTGGTGTTAATTAGGTCTTCGATAATTTTTTTGTAAACTTAATGAGCACTGAAAGATTACGATTTGTCAGATATATTTTAAAATTGCCTTGACTATTGGTTGACATATTAAATGTGCAAATGTCCTGAAAAACAGTATTTGAGTACTTGTGTTTTGTAGTTCATTCTGTATCAGTAGCATTTAGATTTCACAAGTAGGAATGATTATATTTCGTGACATATTCTATTCCTGTTTACTCTTTCATAGGCTAAGTGCTCATCCTTTACTTACATTATAGCTATTCCATGTAACCTGGCCTCATGAACACTTCCTAGTTACCCTAACTTTCCACTCTAGTCAAGCTTGCACATACATCAAACCATCAAACTTTTTCTCTTTTCTTCTTTTTTGTTTTGTTTTGTTTTAGTTTGCAGTCTTATGTCACTTTATTCTTTCCCTGCTTTACTGAGGTATAATTGACGTATAGCATTGTGTAAGTTTAAGATGTACATTGTAATGTTTTGATATATGTGTGCATTGCAAACTAATTACCACAATCAGGTTAGCATATCCATCACCTCACAGAGTTACATGTTCTGTATGTATGTGGTGAGAACTTTTAAAATCTACTCTCTTAGTAACTTTCAATATATGATATTAGCAGTGTTAACTCAGATTTATTTTCAAGTTTGTTTATTCTTGGCAGTTTTTCTGTCTGGACTTTGTGTCTGTGTCCCCTCCTCTCTCTGAATGAATACATTCTACTCATTCTTCAGTACCTCATCACAGTCTTACTGTCTTCATGAAACATTTGCAGAGTAATCTCTGAACAAATATCCATTCTTAAAATTTCTACCTGATTATATACCCCTCATATGGTTTTCTAGTTGTTTTTGCTAGTACGTTTACGTTCAGTCTGTTAGCCCATTCAGGGCTTATTATATATGTGTCATGCCAGATTTTGAGCCCAAACTTTGGTATATGGGTTGCCTGGTAAGTATGTATTGGTTATTTTTTATGATGATGTACAACCTAGTCTTTGTTAATGAATTTACAGATGGAATTTATTGTTGAGGTACTTAGTCATAATGTTCTTGTGTAAAGATTACATGTAATTTTCTCATAAATATTTTTGAATGGTTAGAATAATTTTGTCTCTTTGGTCACATTGATCATTTTATTATTTATTTTATATATATGTATATTTCAAGTATAATAAACACACAGTGTTACATTATTTTCAGGTGTACAATGTAATGATTCATCAATTCTACATATTTCTCAGTGTTCATCACGATAAGTGTGCTCTTAATCCCCTTTACTGTAATGAGCATTTTAGATTAGGAAACTAGAGAAGAAATGAGTATGTAATAAATGTAGAAAAATAATAGCGGAAGTAACCTAGAGTATATAATAGGAATTAGTGAGTAGCTGTTTTTGCAACATTTATTCTGGTTCAGTTTCCTTCTGTCGATTTTGTTTGTTTGAAGGGAGTAGGTTAAACATACGGTTCGTTGATTCAACTAACAGACGCATGTCAAGTGTCTGTTGTGTGCCAGGAGCTGTAGGTACAGAAATGAACGAAACCTATTTACTGGCCTCAGGGAAGGTACTTTAATGGATAACTAGACTTACAAGCACACAGTTGGGTGTCCATGTGGAGTTCTGGCATATAGCAAAGAACCCAAACCAAGCTGGTGGGTTGGTTAAGGAAGGTTCCCAGGGATTGGTGTTGCTTAAACTGGCTTTAGAGGATGACTGGAAAGTGGGCCTGGCAGATAATTTGCTTGAGGGTGGGTTGGGGGTTATCTCAGAGCAAGCTGCTTGCCTAGAGGGGTGGAAGAACAGAGAGCGTAATGAATATAAGGTGGATCTGAATGTACAGTCTTTTTTTTTTTTTAAAGATTTTATTTTTATTTATTCGACAGAGAGAGAGACAGCCAGCGAGAGAGGGAACACAGCAGGGGGAGTGGGAGAGGAAGAAGCAGGCTCATAGCAGAAGAGCCTGATGTGGGGCTCGATCCCATGACGCCGGGATCACGCCCTGAGCTGAAGGCAGAGGCTTAACTGCTGTGCCACCCAGGCGCCCCCTGAATGTACAGTCTTATGTAGGGTGGGTGTTGAGTCCAGCAAAGTAAGTCTTTTGGAAATAGCATATGAGGGGCTTGTCTTCCATGATACAGAATTTGCATTCCTCTGCTGGAATTTGAAAGGGGAGGTCACTGGGGAATTTGAAAAAGGAAGTGTCCTATAGGCGAGCTATTCGCGTTTAAAAGCTTACTCTGGGGCAGCATGGAAGAAAGCTGTGACTTAAGCCAGCAGTCCTGTTAGAGGGATAGAAGGCAGTGAGATCCTGAAGTTCAGGTGTGGCAGTAAGAGCCACTCGTAGAATTCGTAGGACTGTTGATTGAATATGCACGTGAGAGAACCATGGATTCTCGAATGGCAGGCGTGGACAGCTGGGTGGAGACCTTCACTGAGATAGATAATGGTGGAGGTGGGGTGGGTGTCCGGGTGGTGAGGAGTAAGTTTAGCTGTTTGATGTGTTTGAGTGGCACAGAGTAGAAATATGGACGTATAGATAACTATATCTACTAAACCTGTAATATGATATATTTAAAATGGAATTATACTTCCCAAGAAAAATCTGTTGATTTAAAAAACTGTTATAGCATTGCTGACATTTTTCTCACATGAATGATTTCATTTTGTAATTGAAAAATAAAATGACAAACTGGAGAAACCTAGCTATATGCTTCAGATTATATTTTTAATGAAACTGTTGTACATTACTTGATAATTTATATAGGGAACTTGGCCTTGTACATTTTCTTCTTTTTCTGTTTAACTTTCTATAATAATTACAAATGAAGGAGAAAGACCAAGGGTCATTATAGGAGAAGGACTGGGGAATGATTTAAAATAGTGGGTGAGGGGTAAAACTAAAATTGGTTATTATTAGAAAAGTAAAGTATTCATGTATTTACAGGTAACCGAAGATCAAACTAAACCTACAGAGGAAAGTACATCGACCTAGTAACTTCCTAAAATTTAAATATGTATAGTAAATTAAATAAAAGTTTTCTATGAAATATTTGTGTGTGCTTATAAAGATTAACTGTCGGGGCACCAGGATGACTCTGTTGGTTGGGCATCCCACTCTTGGTTTTGGCTCAGGTCATGATCTCGGGGTCATGGGATCAAGCCCTGTGTCAGGCTCAGTGCGCAGCATATGTGCTCCATGCTCAGTGTGGAGTCGGCTTGGAATTCTTTCTCTCACTCTGCCTCTGCCCTTCCCCCTCCTTGAGTACTGTCTCTAAAATAAATAAATAAATAAATAAATAAATAAATAAATAAATAAATAAATAATCTATCTTTAAAAAAAGATTAGGGGGGCGCCTGGCTGGCTCAGTCGTTAAGCGTCTGCCTTCGGCTCAGGGTGTGATCCCAGCGTTCTGGGATTGAGCCCCACATCAGGCTCCTCCGCTATGAGCCTGCTTCTTCCTCTCCCACTCCCCCTGCTTGTGTTCCCTCCCTCGCTGGCTGTCTCTCTCTCTGTCACATAAATAAATAAAATCTTTAAAAAAAAATTAACTGTCTTTTTTCTCAAGATTTATGCTGTTTATTTTTTTCCTCCCTTATTTATTATTATTATTATTTTTGCTTTTTACTTTCTTTAAAGGTTAAAACAACTTATGCTGTTCGCAGTAAAAATTTTATGCAGGAACAACCCTGCCTCTTCTGACTCCCCAGATATAACACTTTGACATGTATTCTCTTTCAGTCCTTTTTTCTACGTGTATAGACATATATGTACAAATACAAATGGAATCTTTTAAAAACAAAGAATCATACTAGTTTCCATTTTTGCTGTTTTAACAATGGCACAATAAATATCGTTGTACAAAATGGCAAGTGTTTTGTGGATAGATTAACTGAGAATTTACTAAGTTAACTGAGTGTTTCCTATATACTGGCCACAATGCTAAGCCTTTCACATGGAATCTCTTATTTAATCCTCACAATGTGCTGAGAAGGTGTTTCCATTTTGTAGATGAGGAAACTGACAACAGAGAACTGGCCAGTAGCAAAGCTGGAATTTGGACCCAGCTTACTTCACTCCCATGTTCTTGTGTACTACTCTGTACTGCCTCACATATAAATACTTTGTAGGAATAGATTCTGATAGTAGAGTTATTGACAGATGCTACCACATCTTAGCCTCCAAGAGATTTTGCCAAATGGCAGTCCCAGTAACAGTGTCTGAGAGTTCCTGCTTTCCCGTGTCTGGGGCACGTCTTGATTATCAGTCTTTTAAAACTGTTTTGCCAAAAAATTGCTTCCTGGGCATAGTGCACAGGTTTCTTCTAAAGATTTTATTTCTTAGTTGGGTGGGATCTACTTCTTCCTAGAGACCGTATCTTCCTGTTCCTTTATTAACATTTTCATTGTGCTGGAGTCCATAATAAGTTACATCTTGAGAAAAAGCATTTAAGAGGTGAGCCCTTGCATGTCTAAAGTAGCTTTGTTTTGCAACTTAAATTTGATCAGCTGTTTGGCTAGGTAGAGAAACACAGATTGAAAAATAATTTTCTGTCAAGACTCTGAAAGCAACAAGTATTTTCTGGCAATGTTGCTAATGAAAAGTGTGGTACTCATCTGATTTTGCTGTTTTTTATATAAACTGTTCTTTGCAACCCTGCCACACCCCCATGCATACACATTGTGGATACTTTTAGGATCTTATTGTTCTTGGTATTGTAAAGTGGTAAAATATGTCTGTATCTAGATTTTTAATTATTCTTGGTACTTTCAGTTTTGACATCTCTTATGAGCTCTAGGAAGTTTTTTCTTTATAAATATTTTATTCCTTTTCCTTTTCTGTTTCTCTAATACCTTTTATTGGATTTTGGATCTTCTGTATTGGTCTTCTGTATTTCCCCTCCCCCTTTATCTCTCTCTTTTTTTTTTTTTGCATTTATATCCTAATCTTTTTAATTGAACTCCTTATGCCACTGACTGTTACGATGGGGTGGGGATTTTCTCAACGCTAGAATAAAGAGCTCTTCAGTCTTGGTGACAGATTTCTATACTGACTGCTCTTGTTCTTTCCAGACAGTGCTCCCACTTATTTCATGAGGTCCCTCCAATAGTTTACCTGGGGGGAAATACCTGGATTCATGCCCTTCTGTATTTGGAGATAGGGGATGTGGGGTCAAGGTCAACTGATTTGTATATAGACCTTTAATCCCTTTCTTTGTAGCCCCTCTTCTGTCTTCTGTCTTCTTCCACCTCTGAGCTTCTCCAGGCCCATTTGGGCAGGTTGGCTCTCTCTTCTGATGGGCTCCCTCCACATATATTCTAAGTGGTGACGTCCTGTACTGTTCTATTGGCCCCATCTTTTGGAAATTCCTGGTTAATTTCTTGTCTGCTGCTGCTTTCCTTTCCCACCCCCTTGGTGGATTTAGGCTTTGATTTTTTAAAAATTATGAACTATTTTGAGCATACATAAAAATACAGAAAATAATTTAACCCCTGTTTGAGTGGACGTGTGTCCTGCTTTTTTGATTAGCTAGCACTGCTTGCACATCCACTCCGGTGACTTCCCACTGTGTGGATCTTATCTCGCCAAGTAGAAGAGTAAAACATAATTTCCAAAATTTCCTTGTAGCTGGGGGCTCAAACAGGCATATTAGGTCACCAGTTAGACATACTTGTATGAAATTTGGAAGTGGCACCATGAAGACAGCGTGGCACATGGGACATTTGGTTAGGGGAGCAGTGACTTGTGGCTTTCAAGGCAGCAGGGGTGCCGTGGGCTATGCTCAGTAGTTCTCCCCCTGCAGGTGCTCTGGTGTAATGGCATTTTTCAGAGTTGTGTGACCAGATTTCCAAGCCTGAGCCCATTTGTGAGCCATTCGTTTTTCGCTTACACTGGCTAGAGCAGATCCTGTCGTTGGCAGCCAAGAATGTTGACATATAGTCACTACTCAAATTTAACCATTGTTAATCTTTTCCTTAATTTATTTCAGATCCAATAAACTAAAAGCTACTTACCATTGAAAATCTCCCTCTTGTCATTTCCTTCCAGAAACTACTATCCTTTTTCTGCATATCCTTACCCTTCATGATTTGAAATGTTTAGTATCCTCTATGTTTCCAACTAAGCATAATTGGTTTCATGATACATGTCCTTTTAAAATTTATTACTCAGCATTATGTTTTCACATTTTTTAAAAAAGATTTTATTTATTTATTTGACAGAGAAAGCGAGAGAGAATACAAGCAAGGGGAGTGGGAGAGGGAGAAGCAGGCTTCCCGCCAAGCAGGGAGCCCAATGCAGGGCTCAATCCCAGGACCTTGGGATCATGACCTGAGCCGAAGGCAGACGCTTAACGGCTGAGCCACCCAGGCACCCCGTGTTTTCACATTTAGCATGTCGATACGTGTAGAGCTAGTTTACGTGCAGAGCTGGTTGATATGTGTACTATTCCATTGTATGATTGACCCCACAATTAATTCATTTCTCTTGTTGATGGCCATTGAGGATGGTCTTGACTTTTTAGTTGTTTTTTTTTTTTTTTTTTTTTAAGATTTTATTTCCAAGTAATCTCTGCACCCAACATGGGGCTCAAACCCACAACCCTGAGATTAAGAGTCGCATGCTTCGCAAGCTGAGCCAGCCGGGTGCGCCTTTACTTTTTAGTGTTACAAAAAGAAAACATTCTTGTGTATGTTTCTTTGTGTACACATTTGACAGTATCTCTAGGGTGTGTACCCAGAAGTGGAACGTGCTTCTTGAACTTTACTAAATGTTGTTAGTCACCGCAATAGTTGTAGCAGTTTACTCTCTATCAGCAGTGGTGGTTCTTTTTCCCCCTCCGTCACAAATACTTGTCATTATCAGACATTCGGGTTGGTTGGATATGCCTGATCCTATCATTTAATTCAGTTTGTTTAATACTGAACACAGAACGACGATGAGCATCTTTTCATTTGTTTTTTATCCAAGAAGGTTTCCTCTTCTGTGAGTTATGAGTTTATAGCCTTTGCCTTTTTTTTTTTTTTTTTTTTTTTTGACTGGGTCTTTGGTCCTTTTAACAGGAGTTCTTTATATATTAAGAAGGTTAAACCTTTGTTACTGTAAATATCTTCTCTAGTCTGGCTTACCTTTTAACTTTGTGCTGCCTTTATTTTTAATGTGGCCGAAATTACCTGTTTTTCCTTTATGATGTGTATGTGTTTAAGAAATTCAGTAAAGACTTTTCTAACTTCACTGGGTGTTGTAGTTAGTGATGAATCACTAAATTCTACACCTGAAACTAATATTACATTGGATGTTAATTAACTGGAATTTAAATAATTCAGAGTTCTGGTAGGATGAGTCCTTCCTTCTTCTTCAACATCGTATAGTGGTTGTTGCAGGATCAGCTTGTCAGCTTCTGAGCCATGGTCTTAAAATCTGCTTTTCTGATACTGAAATTTCTCCATGAGGTTTCTTTAGGATATGATAAATATTTTTTCATTCCTTTCAGCTTTTTGTGTCATTATGTGTTAGGTTTTCTCTTTAAAAAAGCATAGAGGAATCTTTTTTTCTCCCTTAAGTCCATTCTCCTGCAATGATTGTGGATTTGACAATTTTGCTATAATTAAATCAGTATTTGCTTATATTTTGAGACTCTTTTGTTAGCGCCATGTATTCTGGTTTGGGGTTATTGTGACTTGCTGGCAAATTGTTTCTTTTTATCATTAAATAAGGATCCTCTGTATCCCTCATAATGATTTCGTCCCCTTTAATCTGGTTTCCTTAATTTATTATTTTTTTAAATCTGGTTCTGTTATTACCTTGGGTTTTTGTTGGTATTTTCCTGGTATTTGTTTTTCTGTCCTGTTACTCTCGACTTTTTTTTTGGGGGGGGGGTCATTGTTTCAAGTCTCTTTTGCAAACAGCATGAAACTGTTCTTTTAAAACCGAGTCTTGGAATTACTATCTTTTAATAAGATTTTAGTGCATGTATATTTTTCTGTGATTATCTTTTCTTTACATTATTCTTGTTTCTTGTCAAGTATAAGATTGATGTCATTTTTCTTATTTTCTCTTTCTTTTTCCTTTCTAAGAGTATATGTGTGTATATATGTATATATTTTAAAATTTTAATTCATTTATTTCAGAGATTTATTAATTTCAGAGAGAGCAAGAGAGCATGAGCAGGAGGGACAGAGAGAGAGAGAAAATCTCAAGCAGACTGTGCTGAGCGTGGAGCTGGACGCCGGGCTTGATCTCATGACCATGAGATCATGATATGAGCCGATACCAAGAGTTGGGCACTTAACTGACTGTGCCATCCAGGCACCCCTATTTTATTTACTTTTTTAAAAGATTTTATTTATTTATTTGAGAGAGAGCACAAGCAGAGGGAGGAGCAGAGGGAGAGGGACAAGCAGACTCTGTGCTGAGCATGGAACCTGTTGCGGGGCTTGATCCCACAAGCCCAAGATCATGACCTGAGCCGAAACCAAGAGTCTGACACCTAACTGACTGAGCCACCGAGGTGCCCCTGTAATATAAATTCTTATAGGTGATCCTGTTGGTCAAAGAGTATGTGCATTTTAAGTTTTGATAATATGGATAACATCCTCTTAAAGATAAATTTATTCAATGAGCCGATTTAAGGTTTCATACATGGTTACATATGTTGAAAGAAAGGGAAAATAGGGAAAAGTTTTAGGAGAGGTTACTACTGCGATGTTATTTGTAAGGGATCTCCAAGTTGGGTGTTATTGTCAAGCCTGTCTATAGAGATAAAAAGGACCGATTTTTACATATATATTTTTAAAAATGGAATTTCTTAAAATGAATATGGAGATGGCCTTCTTGATCTGCAGAACTTAGGAAAAGCCAAACTGATGCTTCAGCTGCCTGTAATGTGTCTATACAGGTCAACTTGAAAAACAGTCCCTCTAGTCAAGACATATACATATGCCAGGGAGAGACAGTCTCCAACATCAGAACAAGCTGTATTTCCAAAGTCAGTGAAGACTTGGATACATCTTCCCATTCCACTCAAGCAACTGTGAGCAAGGCTCTGAGCTTAGTGGGCTACAGAAAAGTATAAAATGGTATTTTTTTCCTCCAGGAGCTCAAGTCTAGGAGAGAGGACAGCATGTACACAAATTACAAATGTGAGGCGCAGCGTGAAGCATTTTTATAGGAGAGCTACAGGCTGTACTTTGGGAGAACGAGGAGAAAGGTCACTCTGGGTGCAGTCCTTTCCTGCGTTCTTTTCCTATGTGCTAGGCACAGGCTAACAGATCCGAAATTGTTGAGCTATCAGCGTTTGGGAAAGGACAGAATTTTCCTAAGTGGAGACAGACTATCTTGACTGGTGAAGCTCTGGCAGCACGGAGTGAGTTAAGATGGCGGTGACATTTTGTGATTATTTCGTTAGTCAACCCACTCTTTCGTAGGCAGGAACTGGCACCCGATCCCTTAACTGACCCTCCCTAATGACTGCTCTAAGCAGCAGCTGATAGTTTGGGCATGGCTAGTGCAAGGTCGATGTTGTTTTTGGTGGGGAGGGATAATGGGACCTGAAGTTTAATGGCTGCTTATCCCTCAAAGAGATCAACGATCGGGCATCACTCCTCATCACTCCACCCGTGTGGCAGAATCTCTCATTGCACAGAATAAACTGTGTGAACAGTAAACAGAATTGCATTTGTACGTTGCAGGATTTCTGATGGGCGCCATTCCTAGTTGCCATATCAACAGTAGCGCTGGGTATAAACCACTTGGTTTAGGAACCGTTTGCATCTGGATCGCTTGGTTAGCCTGGTAAAAAGGTAGTTTCCTGGGCTCCATTACAGAATCAGAAGCTGTGCGGTGGGAGCCTGGGAGCCTGCACCTTGACACATTTCCAGAGTAAGAATCACTGCCCTAGCGCTTCAGTTACATGTAGAATTTTTCAGTCACTTGTTTGCTGTAATGACCTTTTGTTTACTAAAAATCACCTCTTTGAGCCTATGGGTATGGAGTGAGATGTTCATTATATTTAAACTTAACTTGTTTTGACAGTTGGACTTGGAGTAATAATGATGTAAGTCAGTAAACATTTGTGGAAGATATAAATCTGCAAGATGGTGGATTGGCCCTAAAGGATACACTTCTTCCAGTGCAGTCATTATACACACAACAAATTATGATGCAGCATTTCAGAGCCAGTGACCTGGGAAATCCCTGAGTACTGCAAAGAAGCATGGAAGAGTGATATTTGAGAAATTTAAAACAAATCTGTACTTGAGCGGTTAGGAATATATGTGTTAACCAGGTGAAGACTCATACTGGAACACTTAGATCTGTTTTAATAGTAGCAGAAAAACCCAAACCCTCTATGTGTACATTATTTCCTTTGCCAGGAGAGAATTTGAAGTCCAAAGTGGAAAGCCGAACACTTCTGTGCAAGTTTTACTGTTGGTTTCACTGTTTGCCAGTATTACCTGAAAACCACTTAATGAGTCAGCTTTTTTTGAGTGCTTCCCATTTACAGACTTCTTATTAATTTCAAGTTCTTTTCCTTATTAATTTCAAGTTCTTTTCCTCTTTCAGAAGTTTTCCCCAGTTTCTTTTTTGAGCAAAGTACTGGTCATTTCTTTATTTTTGGAAAAATTCTAATATTCCATGTTTTCTATATATTTTTCAACCCCCTGACTTTGTTTCTTCCCCCTCCTTATTCTATTTTTTTTTTTAAGTTGCTGAGTCTTACTGCTGAGAGTGAATAGTCTCTAATTCAGCAAGTTTCTAGGGAAGTGGGTCAGATCCTAGGCAACCCTCTTGATACTCAAGGGTTGTGTGTATGTGTGTGTGTTTTTAAAGAAACCATGTCCTGCGTGATGTCATGCTTCACTCAATTCGGCATTCTGTGTACAAAATCGGGTTCCTTTTACCTTCTCCATCTGCCACAGCACCCACTTTCACTTCAACCACCCTGAGTTTGTCACTTCAAAAGACACACACACTTCTTGCTAATCACCCCTTTCTCCAGCCTAACCACATACCCAGTCTTACGCATGTTCCAAGGATTTTTGGCACAGCTGAGCCTACCGGTCAGGAAGACTCCATTTGAGACAGGGAGATCAGGAGCTAGCAGCCTATGAGAGCTGGGCATCAGAGAAAACTCAGCGCCCCTGGCAGATCTCCTTCCTCTGGGTTGTCACCATGGGATTATGGTTAGTTTGGAGCTAATGGGTCCTCGGGGAGATGGGCTACAGGAGCCCATTTGATTTAATAACTGAAATCTAAAAGCGTTAAAGCTAGTGTTCATTTAACACACAACGCATAATAGACCCTGTGCTCTTTACATGCACTATTGCACTCGAGCTCACCATCCTTCTGAAATAGATTCATCATTTCACTGCTGAGGAAACTGAGGCTTACAGAGATTAAGGAACTCACACAAGTTTCATGTACTCTAGCGCTCTTCAAATAAAGCATTTCACAGCACAGTTGTTCTTTTCTTTTCTTAAGATTTTTATTTACTTAGCATGAGCAGGGGGAAGGGCAGGGGGAGAGAGAGAGAATCTCCAGCGGACTCTGCACTGAGCAGGAGTCTGACGTGGGGCTGGATCCCAGGACCCTGACATCACGACCTGAGCCAAAACCAAGAGTCGATCGCTTCACTGACTGAGCCACCCAGGTTCCTCTCACAGCAGAGTTTTTTTAAGCTGATGTTTTGATGTTTATAGCTTTTCCTTATAACAGCAGGAAGTTAATACTTGATCAGTCTATTCCAGGCCTAACATTCTGGCTGTAGGCAGCAAGAAGGGTTTTGGAGAATTGGGACTCAAAACAAGGACCCCTCTTAGAGATGAGCAATGCAGATAAAATGCATAGTCTGAAGAAACTCCCTTCAATGTTATGTGCCTATTTTGGGGCTCCTCAGAGCCAATGTTCATTTCAAGGGTTAAGAAATTTATCTTGGCAGCACACACAACTTGAACACAAATGTGGGCCAGGCCGAGGGGATACCCTGAGATGAGAATACCATGTCCTAGGGGTCAGGACTCTTCCCCCTGGTATTCTCATAATTTTTTCCCATTGTCTTTTTTTGGTTTGTTTTTCGCGTAAATGACTTCTCAAATTACAGTTTGTACTTTGCAAAAGAAAAAAGGCCATAACAAATTATTTCAAATCAACTAAGTGACTAAAAGAGGTTTATTTGGTTACAGTGCATAACTGACAAAATGTTGAGAAGAGTTGCTAATACAAGTATATGCTAAATATGCTAACAATTACAATTAACTATTTATTTGTAAATGATACAGTCAATTACAGGGAAAAACTGCAGAGAAATCCAAACCTGAACAATTCTGTAAATCAAATCATTAGCTTTTCTCTAACAAAGTGTGTGTGGGGGTGACTAGTTCTTGGATGAATTTTACTATAACACTAATGTAACGCTTTCTATTTTACAAAAATAGTCCTCTATTTCACATAAACCTCACACCGACCTTGTAAAGTGTTAGCCCCATTCTGTGGATGAAGACAAAGGCTTAGAGAGGAAAAGTGGATTCTCTGACCCCACGACATGATTATGTGGCCAAGCTATTAAACTTGAACCTAGATTTGGGACTTAATTTCAAATATGAAATTTTTTTATTAAGCCTTTGTATGTTGTAGGGAAAAGAGAGGGGTGGTTTCTCAGACATCATTTACCATGGTAATTGGTAAAAATATTTCATTTTTAAAAAAACGCTCATTGTCATAGCCTTACAATTCCCCCTAAGATTCAAATAAAAGTGCTACCTTCAAACTGAAGTTGTCTGAATACAAAATTGTTAAACGAGGGGAAAAAAAACGCCAATCTGTATATCTGTTTAAAAATGTTGCTGGACGATCCATGATGTAACTGGAGGTTCGTTCTAATTTTTAACTACAAAAATATTCTAGAAATTTGTTTCAGAATGTGTTTAGTCCATATTTCTTTCAGTTGAGTTACGAAAAGTGCCTCTGAACCGTTACAATGAATACACCATAACTTTGAATTAAAAACGACGCGAATATGTTTTCCACCAAAGCTAAAAACAAAGATGTGGGCTTGAAGATTCACGTAAAAGTGTTTGCATTCAGAATGCTGCTGATAAATCTTTTGAATGACCTTACTCTCTTAAAAACTTAAGGTGGAACATCTCGGTGACCAGATTATGATTAACAAAAATAATAAAGCCTGAAGTCTTAAGTTTATCCAGCAGGGTGACTCATGCTTCTTATGCTTCTTTGTCATCCTCCCACGGCAGCAATTTGTTCCAGTGAATGCTAGTAACAGGCATCATACCCTGTTAATGCTAACATGTAGGAGTCAGTCGGAGGTAAAAACCCCTATCACGATTAGCATTAACAGCATACAGCCTACAGCAAGCCTCCAGCATTCAGAGGATGAGGCATAAAGAATTTAAACCACAGATTTCCCCTTCCTGGTCTGCGCCACCTGCAAGAGAGAGAGAAATGGTTGTGTGTGCACATGTAGTCATAAAGCTGGAGTGAGGGAATATAAATCTGAAAGCAAAAACAGTCTTTATTTTCCTTTTAAGAGGGAGAGCGAGCTCATTAAATCCCAGAAGTAATTTGTTGAAAAGGGTAGAGAAACTGGTGATTGAAAGACATTTTTACCTTTAAGGGTATTCGAGGGGTATTTTTAAATTTATATTTTAAATTCTGAATTATTTGTGCATATGTATCATGTTCTTTTAAAACAAAACCAAAAGAACTCTTCAAAGTCGCCACAAGCTAAAATGTGAAGAGGCGATCGTGAGCTCTGACTGTACTATCTTTTTTGATTTCAGTTTTATCTGGGAACTAGATCATTTAAATAAAAGGCCAAAATATTCAAAATCATGTTTTATGATTTGTGAAAATTAAACCTGACTTCACTTGGTTTATAGAGATCAAATTCAGGCTAGATTTTTATTCTGTAGTAAACAGTTGAGGCCTTACCTTTATTTATTTATTTTTCAAGAGGTATGGTACACACAATGGGGGTCTCTCCTAGAAATAAATCCATCATAAAATGGCCCCATCTGCTCTTTAGAGATTCCTGTGGGGAAAGCACCACACAGTGGCTTTGGTTTTGATCTACGTAAAGGAAGTATGACTTAAAAAGTGCTGTTTCTCAAACTTCTTGTCTTCAGTAAGGAGTGGATTAAGAAAAAAGAAAAAGATGAATTTGCTACTTCCTGTTAGAGTCTGATTTTACTCTCTCAGATAAAGTGACATTTCTCCCACAAGCTTCTGGTTTCAGTGTTACTATAGCAGAACCTAGAAGTTAGAGTACCATTCAAGTATGTGGTCTCCTCAGTGCAAGAGGGGAATCACCTTCTCTTTTATTTAATCATGAAACCAGCTAGATGTAAAACTGTGATTAAGTTCAAAAGAAATTATAAAGTTAAAAATTCCCCAATGAACGTATTTTGACAGGGCAGAATATCGTGGTTTGGAAATTTCCAAACCAAGGAAATATATCATTCTTACTGATAGTAATTTTTTTTCTTACCTTTGCTGTTTTTTTTGAGATGAATTAATTTAAAGATGAAGAGCTTTGAATTAAATGATGGGAGTTGAGGATTTTAATACCTTTTACAGATTTTTCAGTCAATAAAGATTATAAAAATAACTTTTTTCCCCTAGCCACAGTGCCTTAGGTATAGTAAATACTCCATATATTTTAATATCCTTATGTTGGTTCCTCTACAACCAATATAATTCAACCCTTTTTTAAAGAGCTGTGTCTAATTCATATTGAAGCTAAATTGTTTGCGTACTATTCTACCCATACATTTTTTCTCTTGTTCTTTAAAGACAGCTGAACACAAGCATTAAAAAAATACATTCAGTATAATAATTGGATTTTTTTTATCTTCCATCTTTTTTCACAAATTGCCTGATTAGAGTGCTCAGAAAGGTGACAAATGTTTTTCACAATGTGCTATATACTGTGTTAGACATTCTAACAGCTTTCTTCTTACTGGCTCAAACTCCGAAGGTATGCTGAAATGAAAAGCCTCACGCGGGTCCTCCTTTGATCTCAGTGCTCAAAGAGAAACTGTGGTACCACGTATCTAGATAGACTTCTCAGGCATGAGGAATTCCTAAAACTGCAGAGAATGATTAGTTTGTCTGGTTCTACTACACAATCTTAAATCTCATTTAAACATACTGAGAGATGAAAAACATTAACCCCAATAAACAGAAGAAAGGAGAAAATATTCTAGAATAGCTTTTTAAGAAGTATATTCAGTAGATTTGTGGACATTAGATCGGCCAGAAGGCCCATAAGTGTTGAAGTTGAGATCACTTTCAGTGTTTCTGACTAGGCTTGTTAACTAAGTTAACCAACAACAGAATTGCTATGTGAGTGGAAACTAGTGATCACAGACAACAAAGGCTGGGCTAATAGTCAAGACATTGGGCAGAAGATGCTGTCGTGAGGCAGTGAGGAATGAATACAGCCACCCCACTGGTAGAGTGAGATGAATTGGACACAATCCTAGACCGAGCAATCAACAGCCACAGCTGCTAAGCATTTGATAAGAATGTGACAAGCATAATTTGCAATGTATGACAATACCAGAGAAATTTCTCTGGATTACACAATATAAATTAGAACAGGAGTCTTGACAAGAGTGGTTCTGAAGACCTGCTTCAAAGTCCCTCACTCCACAGTACTTTTAGGCCCCATCCATTGTCAAGATAAGCTTTACTATTACACAATTCTTTTCAATAGCTGAAGATAGGTTCCAGGTTAAATCTAGTACTTCAAAATAATGGAGCATCAAAACCATCCCTTCTCACCCTGGATAAAAATCTACCAAGATGAAGCCCTAGATATATACTAGATAAATAATACCAGATAGCTTTCATCATATGGCAGGCCTACTTTTCCTCTGGTAGTAAGAACTGAAGGGAGCACTCTGGGAAAGTTTTCCTCAAATTAAGCTTTTCTAAAGGATGATTTTTTTTTTTTTTTGAGGAGGGTCATATGATTTCAATATATTCTTTTTTTTTTTTTTTAAGTAAGCTCTGCACCCAATGTGGGGCTCAAAGTCACAATGCCAAGATCAAGAGTTGCATGCTCTACCAACTGAGCCAACCAGATACCACAGTCCTTTAAAATTCTTACCCTACTGACTTGCCAGGAAAGATGGTATCAGCTATATCTTCAGATCAGAACATGTCCTAAGTTTGTCACTAAGGATCTCTTTTCATAATGAATCATAAGTTATATCCTTCCACAATTTTATGTCTCTATATTTCCCTATTTTTCTTATTCCTAGCACCAACTACTTAATATTTGCGTGCCAAAAGAACTGCGTGCCATAAAATTTTATTTTAAAAAAGAGTCATAGTGGTTGAATTTCATAACTAAGCCATCATGAGTTTATTCATCCTGAAATGTGCAAATACTTGGAAACTATTAATTTGTTGTTACAAAGTGAATGTACACCAATTTCCGCTGAAAGGCACGATCCTATATTGATGTAGCTGTACAAATTCTCATCCAGAGCCATTTTAATGGGTAAAAAGTAATTATGCTTTTGAAAATTAAAAGAGTTAATTTCAGATAATTTTTTAAAGTATTTCCCACATTTATTTAATTTTCTTATATACCATATTCATTAAAATGGAATTCAATGTTGATCCCTATTTGGATCCAATCACTAAAAGCGACTAAAGACTTATTGCCTAAGCAAGCATTACCTGGTGTTGCCACCAGAAGTTACTCTGATGTCCTATATTCTGAAGTTGCTGTTTTGGCTTAGGTCATGAAAGTAAGCAGTGAAGATTAATGCAGGTATGTGGAGATCAAGATCCTGAGAAAATCTGGACCTGTCATGATTAATCTTTGGAATGACACTTTCTTGATTACCATTTTGACCTAAGGTCAAAAGATGAAGATGGCTGCAAACATGATTTCTCAAAGACCCGCCCTTCTAAAAATTCCACATCTGTCATAGTGCTTCCCTTCCCTTCCACTTAGTCTGAATTTCTTACCACTAGAACCATCTCCTTTGGGTGGGAGAACCAAGGTGGCAGGTAAGGTTTCAAGCTGTTCTTGAAATGGAAAGAAGTTATTTGGAGAGGGAGGAAAAGGTTGAGTTAAAGACCCTCCCATTCACACTTTGACTTAGTAGGTTAGTTAGCTGGTCATCTTTGAAAGCAGAGATCAAGGACTGGGGAGAGAGGACTCAGGGTGGGAAAGTTTTAATGGGGACAAAGGATGATTTTGAGGAGAGATGAGGATATCCTCCAATGATTTCAAGAGCTCATCCTTTTCACATCCAGCCTAGAATAGTCACAATCATTTAAAACAGAATCACCTGAGTTTTAGTTCAGTCCTCTGTGTTTGAACTTCCTACATGGTCTAAAATCTCCTAAAAAGTGTATTCTCTCAGTAATTCTTCATAAAGACCTTTACTATTGTGACAAAAAGAAAAATTCAAGTGACTGGTTTTCTAAACTGTTTATTTGTGTGAATTTTTTTAATCACATGTTTTCTGTAGAATATGATTATTATGTATTACATCTCAGTAACTGATTTTTTAAATTTTACTTATTTATTTGAGATAAAGCAAGAGTGAGAGAGAGTGCACACACAAGCAGGGGGAGCAGCAGGCAGAGGGGGAAGCAGGCTCTCCATTGAGCTGGGAGCCCAACTCAGGGCTCCATCCCAGGACTGCGGGACCATAACCCTAGCTGAAGGCAGACGCTTAACCGACTGAGCCACCTAGGTGCCCTGTCAGTAACTGATTTTAAAGTTTGTTACCGCTACCATTAAAAGTTAAGTTAACTTCTGTGCTGTCAGGAAATGGGGTAAAGAATATTATGTTTCCTCTTGAATTCACCTGAGTTGCAACAGTAAAAAGGGGTTGATGGTGTGACCTGCTACTGATGGAGATGGTAAGTAACTGGGGTCATGTCTTCAAAAGCACCCAAATGCATCTTCTAAAAGTAAAATGGATTGTTCTGTCAGAGTCACCCATATCCTAACCTCTTGGTGAACGGTAAGATTACTTTTTATATCATTAACTTTTTTCTTACATTTAAGAAAAATTCCTGTATAAGCCATTGCTGGGGAAAAAATGATCAATTCTCTATGTCATGTACTTTCACAAAAATCTAACATCCTTTGATAGTTCCAATTAAGAATTCTTTAATGAAAATACCTACTATTTCTAAATTAAGAGCTCCTGTTGAAAAGAATGGTTTGCACATGAGACAGCTTCACTCTCTGTATTTTGAAATACAGAAAGTGAATGTTTTTAAAGATATATGCCAGTAATGATATTAACACATAAAACTAAGGGTGACATACTTTTGAACTGTCTCAGAAGAAAGCCATGTGGAATTCACAGGATCACTATGGAAACATCATAATGAGTGGCCATTTAACTGTGAACGTACAAATGAGAAAGAATCTGGACCACAGAGGATTATTCTGCTTTTCCCAATTTTAAAACCAGAAAAAGTTTTTACTGAAACCACTTGTGGATCTTCTGAAGAAACTAAGTGGCCTTCCCAATTGACAGTGATTAATACCTTCACTTTTCAGATAAGAATGTGGGAAAAAACAGGTTAGAAGTATTTGCCCCCAGAGCCATTCTGTGGAGTAAGCAGAAGGAGGTCCAGAGCCAGCCTGAGTCCAGCCCCTGATCCCGTACCAGTGTGTCATGGAGAGGGGACTTCCTCAACACCCCAACCTCACACCAGCTCAGTTGCTGGCTCAAAACATGGGGAAAATATTACCAAACAAACATGGATAAAAACAAGAGGCAGGAAGGAGAGAGCTCAGGGAGGTTTTGCTCTAAACCATGGCCATCCATTCTTCTTTCATAAGTTCTCAAAGCATTTTCCACATGCCTAACCACCTAAACTTTTTAATATTATATTTCCATATGAGAATTGTATTATAATTTTTTGTTGTTTATAATTTATTTTCAATATCCTTCCCCCACCCCCATCCCCAACTCCCCAAGGGAACAAGGAAACGTGATGGCAGTTATCAACTCTGGAGTCCTCTGTCATCCTTTGAAGAGTTACCTTTTCCAGAGACCTCCTCTTCCTCCACTTGAGTTCACAGCATTTATTCTCAACATGGAATTTCTATAAAATGCCTCCTTTGGAACTCACTATGGGTAACTCGTTTGTCAGTTAAGTGTACTGGGGCCCATATGTCTGGCATCCTAGGGAAAGTCCTCTTTTCTATTTCTCCAAGCCACAGTTCACATTTTTCTATATCTACACACGATCATGGCCCCAAACAAGGACGAATTTGTGTACTGGGAACTATGTCAGACAAACTGAGCAAGTTCTGTGCACAAAAGGTTTGGTTTTGCCTGCTTAAAACTTAGTTTTCTTACGATATATGGGAATACCCTGTTCCAAGGCAGACGCCATACTGTTTATTACTTACACCTCCACGGCGTTCTACTCAGTGTCTTAACATGCCAAATGAGGGTCGTGTTTGGTGCTCCTCGAGATGTCGTCTCTAGATGTTGTGTCCTATGTACACTTAGGCACTAGTCAACCTACTTCGGATATGGACTTGCTCACCTTGCCTTATTTCTTTCTCTCAGGCAGCAAACTCCGGGAGGCGGGGCTCTGTTCAGCTCCTCGTGTGACCCTCTCTCTCCGCCTCCCCCAAGGTGGTTAGTCCTGGCTCTGACTTTGGTCACAGCGGCCTTCACACCACGCTGTGATTTTTTTCTTGTCTCTTCCCCAGGGCTGAGGTGTACTTGAGGGCAGAGCCTGGGTCCTACCTCAGCGCTTGACACATGACTGACACTCGGTAAATGCTGTGAGTAAACGCTTGAGATACTTCCAAGGCATTTCTGTCTGCACTCCTGGCTTGGCTCTTTCACTGGAGCATTTCAGTGAGATTGAACGAATATGCAGATTTTTGGAGAATTCGTGCCACAGAAGCTTACAAATGTGGAAATACATTAATGAGGTCTGGTGCTAGTCCACGTTAGTAATGGACTACTTACATTTCGGGGATTCCAGGCTTAGATCTCATTCCACAAAGTATGATCATTACAGGATAAGGCTGGAGAATACTACCAGAAATAATCACCTGAAGTTAGGGGTAAAAACTAGGTTCTTGTTTTTTAAAACCACCCTTGGATGTCATAATACGTGTTTTATGTCATTGTGGAGGAGTGTGCCCTTATTCTTAGGAGACACGTGCCCAAGCATGTAGAGGCGAAGTGGCAGAGGTGACACAGACATCGACACAGACAGACAGACAGATGGATAGGGACAGAGAGAAGGAAGGCAGATGTGACAAATGTGAGTCTAAGTGGCAGGTCTCGGAGTGTTCCTGCTCTGTTGTGTTCAACCTGCCTGGGTTCCGTTCGTGACCCCAGCAATGTTCCTAGCTGTGTGATATTTGGCAATTTAACTAAACTCTTTAAGTCTTAGTTGCTTCTTTAAAAATGGAGATAGTGATAGAACTTACTCAGAAGGTCATTGTGAAGATGAAACGACACAATGAACGTGAAACATTGAAGGTGGGTGCTAAGCTCATAATCCAGGCTCAGTACATGGTAGCTGTGGTCCTATAGCGGCATCAGTCATGGATCCCTGCTGAGGACCTGAAGGTACACACCCAGCTACCACCTGCTGCGCTTGTCATTTGAAAAGTACCAGATACATTTACAACTGTATGACTGAATCATTATGTAAATTAGAGGCTATCAACAAACACATACAAGTCAAATGAAAATAATTATTTGGTATCCCAATCTCTGAATCATAAAGGTACACCAAAATGTTTCCTTAGGAATTTTCTGAAGTGTCTAACTAGTTTTTCTCTGGGTTAAGGAGGGAAAAAAATATATATTATGGAACTCTTAAAAACTCTTTACAACAAAACAAGTGTTTACCTTGTCAAGAACTTCTAGAGACCATTTTGTACCTATACCCTTTACTTTCTCAAATCGTCTTTGTATCTCATCTTCCAAATTGGTTTCTGGAAATATGCAAGATCATACAGGTATCCAAACTAATTGCAAACACTTATGTGGGTCTCTGGGCCAGGCACGAGTTCGACTTCTTATTCCTCAGAATGGCTTTGGGAATGAACTTTATCATCCTCCCCACTGATCCCTGGCGGCCCTGGGGCTCAGGCAGGGGCAGTCATTGGCCCCAGGTTAGAGAGTGAGTAGGCAGGGGCACTGCTAGAATACAGATGTGAACAGTCTGGCTCCGGCGTCCGTGCTCTGAACCACTCTGCTGGCCCGCTGGTGGCCGAGCAGCATAAAGGACACAGCATCTGGTTCGGCCAGCCGGAAACTTCCACTGCGTACAGTATCTCCTCTTTATGGAGAATTACACAAATGTCATCGTATGTCATTTCACCTTACCCAAACACCACCTCCACACTCTCATTCCATCAGCTGTTTGATCGTCTTCACTAATCTTTCTGCCCTCGCCCTAACCCCCATCTGCCCACATGTGGATGTTGTTTTTCAGAAGTGGTCCTGAACTGGTACCAAATTGGCACAATCTGCCTTAAACCATGCCACTTCACTGATGTGAAGTCTCTTTTTCTGGCTAGTATGTCATTGTGTGTAGGGGTGGGAACTGTGCCTTTTGGGTCACTGTTCTTCCATATTGCTGAGAGTCTTGTGAACGACGATGCTGAACTGCTCAGACGTGTGATGTGTTACTTTGAGGATAAGTGTGCTTTTGGCCCTGACTGCTGGAAACCCAAAGACAAGACTGGTGGACAGGGCTTCAGTGTTTCATGGCGGGTGAGAATGACACAGCCGTCATCCAATTAAAAGTGTTGTTTTCCTTAAGAGACTGAGGTAAAGGGAAAGCATTTAAGAAAAGATGGAGTCAGCACAAAGATGGGATAAAGAGAAGCTTTTAAAATTTTAACATTTCTCCTCGAGAAGAAGGGTTTCACAATTTTCTTATTCTATCCAGTTTCAGCCAACATGTGACAGGTTTGAAGCCAGTAAGATCAGTGAAAGAAAACCATACATTGTCCAGTCATTGGTCCTGGTACTTACTTACTCTGACTCTCTTTGGACAGAGAGGATATGAATTCAGAGTCCAGCTGTGTCTTAGAAGATGTTTGAAAGTGAAGTGAGGGGGTAGTCATGCTGGAATCATAGAATTTCTTCATCAGTTTAAGGGACTTTAGAAATGACTCAGACCCAACCACCCATTTTAGAGATGAGAAGAATGAGGCACAGGAATTTGCACAGAGGTGGGACGAGAATCCTACCATGGTTCTCAGGCTGGTGCCCTTCCCATAATACCAGGCTTTTGCGCGGTGGGCTGCAGGCCTACCACCAAAGCAGTAAAGCTATTCAAATCAATAGCTTCAACTATGATTCACAGCCGGTGACTCATAAAAGTGTAGAAATGCCAACTTGTCGAGGTCAGAGGTGCTCTGTCTAGGTGCGAGGTAGTGTCTCTCCGCACACTACTCTCCATCTTTCCAGCCATTTACTTCTACTAGGTTTAGAATAGGGATTATGAAAGTCCACCCCAAGAGGGGCCATGGCTGAGACTCAAGGAAGCCTGGAGCCCACTGACGTGAATGCAGAATTGTGTGTGAGGATGCGTGTATTTTCCCTTCTTAAAATTTCTGAGCAAAGCACACACGGCTTCCACTAGATTTAAGGTAGGAAAAAAGGGGCTTAAGACCTAATACTCTAAAAACCTCCTTGAGATTGAATGGCAGATCTTAGTCATGACATAAAATAGCTGATAAAAAACAAAACAAAACAACTTTTCAAAAGTTGAAACCTAGGGGGATTTTTGGGAATGGATTTTTTGATTCACAGAAGACTGATCTGATGAGCTATGAAGAAAGATGAAGGTTATTAATTTTCTGTGTTGGCCACTGGAAAGTAAAGAATGACAAAATTCACAGCACATCCTAACTAGCTGAAGTATTTATGTCACTGCAGTTGACATGCCAACTTGCAGAGTGATGAACTGTTAGCCCATTCCTCCGACTTTTAAGATTTACGAGGGCAAGGCTGTCCTTGTTTGGTCCCTGCTGACTCCCCTCCAGCGTCCAGCACGGTGTCTGGCACAGACAGAACGTGACGATGGCCTTCTCATGAAGGGAATGTGGCACTTAGGGATTTTGTTTTTTTAAAGGCCACTAAGTTATACTTTTTACATATGGTTAGGTAAAAACAGAGTAGAAGTCTGTGCAAACGCCACCGTTCTGCCTTGAAACGGGTCTCGGCCAGCGCTCGTGTTTCTCTTTCTTGATTATGTGTGGTTAGGAAGCTCTGTCCTGTGGTCAAGGTGAGCTGACCAGCCGTGTGAGGGAACCCCGTTATTACAGGCCATTACGGAGTAGCCTGAGCAGCAGAAGTAATTACTGAATGTGCTTGGGTCCTCCAGCGAAATCACGGAGGCAGCAAAGTCTGATGGAAATGAGCCTGAACTGACAGGGTTTAATGTCCTGAGTCCTCCCCCACCCCCCAAAATCCCACATCTCACATCTACGCCTAAAGGTAGGCTTTACACTAAGAACCTAATGACCTTACCAGACAAAATACAAATTCTGTGAGCCACAAGTCCTCATGGGCAAAATGGGCACAACACCACCTACCCCCGCCAATTTCCTATCCTTAGGACTATCAAATGAGACAATGAGCAGGAAATTGCCTCGTCAACTTTTTAGTGTATATTCCTGTTCACACAGATAAGGAATTAAATATAAATACCCATTTGAAAAGATCAGTCCTAGGATTATTAAAAGTTTGGCTGCCCTAGTTCATTTAGATTACACATTATGTTAAAGCCATATAAAAGAGGCCATACTTCTTCAGGGGGATAAATGGACATAATGAGCGACTTGGGCTTTGAAATATCTACATAATATTATGTAAAAAGTCTATCTCCACTTAACCTCATCTATTTGACACAAAATATAAATTAAATTATGACCATCATTTAGTTACTGTTGGCCTCTTCAAATCATAGGGGAATCCTAGATTTGCTGTGTGGTATTGGAGAAGTAACTTCACCTCTCTGGGCCTCAAGTTCTCTCATTTTTAAGGACTGGATTCTTGTTTATATCTTTGTCAGCTGTCAGCTTCAATAATTCTAGCTTCAATTTGATTCATAATCATCCTAATATGCCTGCTTTAGATGATATGCAAATCAAAAGGCCTGGTCCACCCTTGGGAACTGTAAAATGTGGAGGATAGACACCCACAGGGGTTTTACAAGGATAGAGAAAGATAGCCAATGTGCCCTGCTGAAAAACTGCACCCTGGCACCATGGGAGCAAATAAATCCCGAAGGTCATTGAAGGCTCTGCTCGCCTCACGTCCATGAAACAGACATTGGTATCTGGTAAGTTAGGATTCTAACTTTTAGAAAATTAAGGTATATTATTAGCTGCTTTTCAAAAGAAAAGAAAAAGGACATGTGTTTTGAAGGCAGTCCCTTTGGTTCTACTCTGGTCCCTCAAGTGTGTTTCCCACACACCCGGCCACCCCACTAGGCTGAGCTCGTCCAGGGCCAGGTCCCGGGGACCCCCTCCGCCCGCGAGGGGACCTTGGCGCAGAAGCCGCGTGCGGGTCCTCCCAGCCTCCCTTCCCCGCGCCCCTGCTCCCCGGGCTTCCACCCCGAGCGGCCTCTCCTCCCGGGCCGGGGCCCGCGGACAGCGCCCCTCCGACGGGCGCCCGGCGGCCACGTGNGCCGCCCGCCCCTGGGGCCGGGCGGGCGCCGTGGGACCCGCGGGCCACCGCGGCCCGGCTCCGTGCGGAAGGGCGGGGGCAGGGTCGGCGTACCTGGCGGCCCAAGCGGCCTCCGCTGTCCCCGAGCTCGCGTCTGCTCCGGTCCCGAGGCTGCAGGCGGCCCGACGTGGCCGGCCGCGCACAGGAAGCCCGCGCCAGCGAACGTGCGACCCTTTTATAACCCACTTGTGACTCATAACCGACCGGCCGCCTGTTCTGCAAAACCCCCCGCCTCGGCCCCCTCCTGCCTGTTCTTGGAACCTACAGCTTGAAAAACTTTTTTTCTTTTTAAAGGAAAAGTCGAAAAAGCCCAGCGCCCCGAGGATTGGTGTTTTCCCCTTTCCCTTTCTCGTGGGTCATTCTCTCTGTGTGTTTTTTCTCTCGACACACGCCGCGTACTTTCCTGCCCCCGCGCTGCCAGGCTCGGACTCCAACCTTTGTTCTTAATGAAAAGGAAACGCATTCAAATGAGCGCTCAGTCGGCCGAGGGGAAGTTGCTACTCTTTGCAACTGGGTGGCAGGGGTGCATTTACAAAAAAAAAAAAGAGGGAGCCGCAGAGAAGTAAATGGGAGACTTTTTTTCTCCCCCACGGAATCTACTGGAGGCAAGAGGGTCCCTAAAACGGTCACGTGACTCCTCCATGGGACGCTTCCTCTCTTTTCCCTTCAAGAGTCAAGAGTTTGGATTGGGAGGCTTATGTGGCGTTTGAGTACAGTCCTATTGCCCACATTTGTACTTGGGGATACTGGGATACAGGGCTCGAATCTTCTTTCATTTTGACCTCTGCAGCATTCTTTCCCTGCCCCCTTCCCAACCTCCCGGACATATTCCTGGAGCATAGAAGACTTCAGTCTTTCCGGGCGCCTGGGTGGCTCAGTCGGTTGAGCATCTGCCTTCTGTTCAGGTCATGAACCCGGAGTCCTGGGATCAAGCCCCACATCGGGCTCCCTGCTCAGTGGCGAGTCTGCTTCTGTCTCTCCCTCTGTCCCTTCACCTGCTTGTGCTCTTCTCTCTCAAATAAATAAATAATGTCGTAAAAAAAAAAAAAAAGACTTCAGTCTTTTAAAGTGTTGACTTCATCGTCTTCCTCGTGACCTCTCCCGTCCTGCTAAAAGGGGGGCATTTTCCTGGAGCAGGTTATTTGACACACTGGATTGAAATGGATAAAATAGATCTAAGACATGGCACATATCTGCAAGACTGGTTGAGTACCTCCTTCTTGAGCCTTAGTGTAATAAATTTTCAGACCTTGAGGAAGAAGAAAAAAATGTGAAGGAGAGAGAGGAGGTGGTCTGGCGGACTTAGCCCCCTTGCCCTGTGCTTTGTGTCTTCTCCTAGATAAGACCGGATCGCTGGGTCCCAGAGCAACCCTTCTACACTTGGGTCTCCATCCCCGGGGCAGAAGACATCTTAGAAGAGTTTGTGTTAAGCTGATGTCAGAAAATTCGTTTCTGGAACTTCTGAAAGCATGTCAGAGCACACAGTCCTTAATTTATAGCTGGCCGGGGTTGGTTAAGGAACTTGGGAGCATTTAAAAATTCTCTATTGGGGCACCTGGGTGGCTCAGTCAGTTAAGCATCTGCCTTGGGCTCAGGTCATGGTCCCAGGGTCCTGGGATCAAGACCTGAGTCGGGGGTCCCTGCTCAGTGGGGAGACTGCTCCTGCCTCTCCCTCTGCCTTTCCCCTCATGCTCTCTCTCCCACACTCTCCCTCTCCCTCAAATAAATACATAAATAAATAAATAAGATCCTTTAAAAAATTCTCTATTCTTAAGGCTTATATGGCCATAATGATAACAAGTAACATTTATAAAGCATTTATAAATGTACCATGTGCCAGGCCATGGTCTGAAACTCTTTACATGAAGGACACTGAGGCACAGAGAGATCAAACACTTTACTTTAGGTCCTAGTAAGTAGCAGAGATGGGCTGCACACCCAGCCCTGCCGGGTGCGTCTGGCTCCGTTGTACAGCCTCCCTGCCTTCCGGGTCCGCCGTGCGCATCTACAGGACCTGGAGCAGAATAATAGTGCAGTAGGCAGTGGGGAAAGGAATCAGGGTCCTCACCAAGGTGGGTCACACCTCTCTGCTGGTTTTAAACACTTGCGAAGCCTTTCCAAATTTCCCGTCTCTCATATTAGTTCCTAGTTTGGGATACCCAAGTAATGGTGGACAGATAAATGGTTTTTGGGAGTCAAACCACTTGCATCTGGCTGTGGGATCTGGGGTTCAGTTTCCCATGCTTCAATTTTCTCAGGTGTAAAATGAGGAGAATAGTATTTTCCATTGGGGATTGCTATGGAGTGACTTGTGTGTCTTGCCCTGACCCCCATCCTCAGCCATTCGTTCATATGTTGTAGCCCTAACCTGTAATGTGACTGTATTAGGAAATAGGGCCGATGAGGAGGTGACCAGGGTTAAATGAGGTCAGAATAGTGGGGCTCTCATCCTTATAAGAAGAGGAAGAGACCCATAGCCCTCTCCACATTTGCACAAAGAGGTCATGTGAGTACACAGTGGGAGGGGGGCCGCCTACAAGCCAGGAAGAGAGCTCTCATCAGAATCCTGCTTGACCTGGATCTTGGCCTTTCCAGCTTCCAGAACTGTGAGAAAATCAATGTTCGTTGTTTAAGTTACCCATCTATGGCATTTTGTCATGGCAGCTAATAAAATGATGGATACAAAGTGCTTGCTCCAAGAAAAAGCTTAAGAAAGTAAAGGTCATTTGCTGGCACGCGTTTTGTCCCATGGATGTTGTTATGGGTTGAATTGTGTACCCCCAAAATTAAACACTGAAGACCTAACCCCCAGTCCCTTAGATTGTGACCTTATTTGGGAATAGGGTCACTACAGATGTGATTAATTAAGCTGCAGTCTGAGGTGGACTCCTAATCGGATAGGACTGGTGTCCTTATAAAAAAAAGTGCTGTGTGTAGAGAAAGAGACACACATACAGAAAAGATGATATGAAGAAACACAGAGAGAAGATGGCCATCTACAAGCCAAGGACAGAGCACTGGACCAGATCCTTCCCTCACAAAGCTCAGAAAGAACCCACCCTGCCAACACCTAGATCTTGGCTTCCCTATGAAAAGATATATTTCTTTGCAATAAGCATCTGCTGTTGAAAACACCCAGTTTGTATTATTTCTTAGAGCAGCCCTAGCAAACGAATCGAGATGTTGTTGCCGGTTTGGTTGGTGTCCTTAGCCCCTTCAAGACTCCTCAGGTCCGCCAGAGGCTGAACAGGTCAATCCTGTGCCCTCCCAGATAAGAGTTGCTCTTGTTGATACAACTTACTGTAGATAACAATGAGTAGATCGTGGCCCCTGGCACGATGGCACACTAACGAAGTCTTGCTAAAAGTACTGCAAGTTCGGGAGATCCTGTGGAAAACTCAGTAATCACAGGGAATGGTGAGGAACCAGCCTACAGTCTCTCTCCTTAAAAACTTAATCATGGAGAAAAAATACTTCCTAGGGGCTGAGTACTAAACTCATCTTGAAGAATGAAAGAGAGACATTTCTTAGAGTGGCTAATACTTTTTAGGGGGTGGGCGAAGAAACAGACCGACATTTCAGACTGGGCCAGCTTATTGAACGTGGCACAAGATTTCAGTACATTCTTTACTGTGTTGGACAATAAAATGGAGATAATGTGTGACTCTGTGAACTTGTGGACGCTTTCTCCCTGGGGGCGAAGTGGGTCGAATTGGCTTCCTCTAGACCCCATGAGTGGCGCAACCATAATTAATGCCCAAGGCTAAAAATGTTGCCTCCATAAGATGTTCAGACTTACTAAATACTGTTTGTTTTTATTTTTCAGACACAAAGCATCAGAAGTTTTTTTTTCTATTATAATTTAATTTTTATTCCTGTCACTGTTTGTAACGTTTTGAAAGCTCGACTGTGAACTCTTCTGTTTTTCTCAGCCACATTTCCTCTGTAAATGGGTTACTGGTCGAGAGTGTTATGTGACACTCTCAAATGCTTTGGTGTGTTTCCCTTCAGAGGATAAAGGAGTGGCCTTTTTAAAAATATTTTTCTGTCAAAGAGATGGAGTTTACAAATTACAGAGAATTAACCTTTCAACTTTGTCTTTCCCATTCACCCTGTCCCAAAGCAGTGAGGTGAAGTCAAATCTCTGAATAGGACAGTAGTGTTTATGGCGATGAATTTCAGGCTCTGATTAGCTGTGCCCTAATTGTGTAATCATTCATATGCACCAATTGTCTCATGAGGGTCCTTCGTTTGCATATATGCTGCCTTCTGTAGACAACTTCTATCATAATCTTACTGTTTAAACTTTTCCTGGAGTGAAGATCTTTTGCTCTGGGCTCATTCCCTCTTCTTTTATGCTTTGGGAACTCAGGTTGTCACAGTGTGTTGGAAATATTTCATATAACGAGCGAGAGTTAGGGTCTTGGGACTGAACTGGGATTCTGAAAATATTTTGGTTCATGAACAATGTTGGCAGGGACCATTCTGCTTCCCTGCCTACCAGGATCACATATAGAGAAAATTCCTGTGCCCCCCCCCCCATCACTCACTTTATCTGTATCTGACCTCAGCCTCGTTCTTATCCCCCCTGGCCTGGCTCAGTGTTCTCAACTTCAGTTGGTGAATTGATGAGTCACTCTTAGTAAATCACTCTCCACTGTCTTTTTTTTTTTTTCCTCCTTCCTCCCTGAAATGTCCAGGGAGACTTCTCTGAGTGCCAGCACTGTCTGGTCTTGTGTTCTGTTTCTTCTGGAAGACAGTGGGGCATAAATAGGCACCTGGAACCAGCTGTAAACTCAGTGCTACCCTGATGTTGTTCCCTGTTTTAGTTAGCTCTGGCTGTCATAACAAAATACCAGAGAGTGGGGGGCTTAACCATAGACATTTACTGCTCACAGTTCTGGAAGCTTGGAAGTACAGTCAATGTAATTCCCGGTGAGGACTCTTCCCGGCTTACAGCTGGCCACCTTCTTGCCATGTGCTCACATAGCCTTTTCTGAGCGCTTGCAGATGGAGAGACCTCTCTTTCTTTTCTTATAAGGCCTCTAATCTTATTGGATTAGGTTCCCACTCTTCCGACCTCATTTAACCTTAATTTCCTCCTAAAAACCTCATCTCCAAATACAATCACATTTGCAGCTAGTTAGGACTTCAACATATGAATTTGGGGGGCATACATTTAGTCCATAGCACTCATTGACTATGGTAATATATTTGGTTTTCTCTTTGTATGTTTTTTTAAAGATTTTATTTATTTATTCATTAGAGACAGAGAGAGAGAGAGAGGGAGGCAGAGGGAGAAGCAGTCTCCCCTCTCGATCCCAGGACCACAGGATCACGACCTGAGCCAAAGGCAGACACTAAACTGACATAGCCACCCAGGCACCTCTCTCTTTGTATTTTTATATAAATAAAATATTCCCAGTTGTCTCTCTACAGAAATTTGTTTCTAACGTTATAATTATATTGTAAATATTATTTAGATATTCCCAGTGGCTCTTTTGCATACTCTCCTGCATACTGCATACTGTCCCTGCCTTTTTTTAAAAAAAATATTTATTTATTTATTTTGGGGGGGTTGTTGAGTGATGAGGGAGGGACAGAGGGAGAGAGACTCTCAAGCAGACCCCATGATGGGTGTGAAGCCTGATCTCACAACCCTGAGGTCAAGACCTGAGTCGAAACCAAGAGTCAGAAGCTTAACTGACTGTGCCACTCAGGCACCCCTCCATGCCTGTTTTATGAATAATTGAGTATAATTCAATAAGGACTTCAGTGCAGGCCTTAGGAAATGGGAAAAAGTGGATCCAAGGGCATAGCATTCACAAATTATCCCAACTGAGAAATGATATAAAAGAATTCAAGAAGTTCTACCCCCATTGGGTCAATTTGTAGAAAACAGAAAATCCAATATCATATAGGGAAAAGGTGTATATAGATTATTAATCTCTAAACAACTTTGGCCTTTTGGGAGGAAAAAATTGTGTGCAATCACTAATATCTTTCAGGGAGTTAAATATCCTGGGGCTGTGCACCTGCTGGGAGATTGTCCAAAGATGAACAAGAGAATCCAGACAAGTTGCATATTCTTTTTTTTTTTAGGACTTCATTTTTTTAAGAGCAGATTTAGGGTCATAGCAAAATTGAGAGGTAAGTACAGAGATTTCACATATACTCCCTGTCTCTACACATGCATGGCCTCCTCCATGATCAACATTCCGCACCAGAGTGGCACATTTGTTACAATTGATACACCTACATTGATACATCATGGTCATCCAAACTTATAGTTTACCTTAGTGTTCACTCTTGGGTGTACATTCTGTGGGTGGACAAATGTATAGTGACGTGTATCTGCCATTATAATATCATTCGGAGTATTTTTATTGCTCTACAACTCCTCTGTGCTCTGCCTGTTTATCCCTGCCCACCACTGCAACTCTTGACAGCCACTTTTCTTCGTATTGTCCCGATAGTTTTGGCTTTTCCATGTAATTGGCATATAGCTGGAATCATAGCCTTTTTAGATGGGCTTCATTCACTTAGTAATATGCATTTAAGGTTCCTCAGTATCTTTTAATGGCTTGATAGCTCAAGTGGGGAATAATACGCTATTATCTGGATGTACTACAGTATATCCATTCAGCTACTGAAGGACATCTTGGTTGATTCCAACTTTTTGTTGGCAATTATGACTGAAGCTGCTGTAAGCATCTGTGTGCAGGTGTTTGTGTGGACATAAATTTTCAGCCCCTTTGGGTTAATATCAAGGAGCACGATTTCTGGATTGTATGGTAAAAGTATGTTTAGTTTTGTAAAATCTGCCCAACTGTCTTCCAACGTGGCTCTACCATTTTGCATTTCCACCAGCGATAAGTGAGAGTATACATTGCTGCACATCCCCACCAGCATCTGGTGTGGTCAGTGTGTAGTGGTATCGCACTGTTGTTTTCATTTGCCTTTACCTTATGACATATGATGTGAGGCATCTTTTCATATGCTTACTTGTCATCCGTATACCTTCTTGGGTGAGGTATTTGTTAAGGTCTGTGGCCCACTTTTAAATCAGGTTGCTTATTTTCTTACTGTTGATTTTTAATAGGTCTTTGTATATTTTGAATCACAGTCTCTCATCAGATATGTCTTTTGCAATTATTTTCTCCTAATCTGTGACTTGTCTTCCCATTCTCTTGATATTGTCTTTTACAGAGCAGAAGTTTTTCATTTTAATGCAGTTCAGCTTATCAGTGATTTCTTTCATGATTGTGCCTTTGGTGTTGTATCTAAAGTCATTTGCCAAACCCGAGATCATCTAGGGTTTTTCCTATGTTATCTAGGAGTTTTATAGGTTTGCATTTTACATTTAGGTCTATGATCCATTTTGAGTTAATTTTTGTGCATATTGCATATTCTAAAATTTAAAGACCTGTTATGCAACAGGCAAAGTTAGCTCTAGAAATAGCTACCTGTGTAACTAGTTCTGAGGTTTCTGGGGCTATAGGAAGCCCAGTACCATGAGGGTAAGATCATTTTTTGTCTCATCCTAGTCAGAGGAGCTGCAAGTGCCCCTTCTTGCTGCAGCTGCTTGTCCATTCAGTTCTATTGCTCCCGTCTCTCTAGGTTGTGTGAGTAGGAATTCTGGACGCATCGTGGGTGTTTCTGTCCTTGTTCTTCTTCTCTTCGTCACTGCAGCATTACTATCTTCCATAATACAATTTTGCTTGAATTTGCTGAGTGTTAAGTGCTTTCATTTGCTCTCATGAAAATTACCTAATGGAACTGGGTCCAACATTGTGGTTAACTACGATCCCTTTAAGCACTAGTTGGTATCCACGGATCAAAGAACTTACTAGCCCTAAACCCTGGATTAGTGTTCACTGGGGAAAACTCATGGGGACAAGGGCAGGAGCAGAGGTGAAAGTTCCTTGTTGCCCTTCCCACTTTGAGGCAGATTGCAGCAACCTGTTGGGGCAAGATGTTAGCTTCTGGGAGAGTGACCTTGATCCTTGGATTGGAAGACTTTAAGCATGGTGATTAAGGAAGCACTTGCTCTTTTGATGTGATCGGGGCCAGGGTCCCAACCTTATGAAGCTGTCCAGTATAACAAACTAGTGACAAAATTCACCACTTTTCCCTTCATAGGGGAGGAAACATAAACCTCTTTCCTGGCATGTTCTGAGTGGTTTGGTAGGCAGAAAAATGACTCTTTCAAAAATGTCCTTGTTCCAATCCCTGGGACCCATGAATATGTTATGTTACACAGCAAGTGAGAATTTAAATTGTTGATGGAATTAAGTTTGCTAATCAGCTGACCTTAAACTAGAGAGATTATACTGGATTCTTCAGGTGGGGCCAATGTGATCATAAGGGTCATATACATGAAGGGGGAAGCAAAAAAGTTAATGTCAGAGTAATGCAGTATGAGAAAGACACAACGGGCCATTGTTGGTTTTGAATGAACCAAGGAATATGGGCAGCTTCTAGAAGCCAGAAAAGGCAAGAAAACGAGTTTTCCACTAGAGCCTCCAAAAGGAACACAGCTCTGCTGACCCATTTTAGAATTCTGACTTCCAGAACTGTGAAATAATAAATCTACTCTGTTTTAAGCCATTAAGTTTGTGAGAATTTGTTACAGCAACAAAGGAAGCTAATACAGGTGGGGTTACTGAGGTTTAAACTTCATGCTTGATCAGTATCGATCACCTTAAGAAGCTGGGGGGTAGCCAGTTGTCACAGAACTTTGCAGAGGTCGACTCCTTCCCTGTGATCATTCTTGGACAAAACAATGCTTACCATGAACTCTTACCTCTCACTGTTTCTTTTTCTTTCTTTCTTTTTTTTTTTTAGATTTTATTTATTTATTTGACAGAGATAGAGACAGCCAGCGAGAAAGGGCACACAAGCAGGGGGAGTGGGAGAGGAAGAAGCAGGCTCCCAGTGGGGAGCCTGATGTGGGCCTAGATCCCAGGTCCCTGGGATCATGCCCTGGGCCTAAGGCAGACGCTTAATGACTGAGCCACGCAGGCGCCCGGCACTAGTGTTTCTAATTCAAATGTAGAGGTACACACACACGGTGTTAAATAACTTCGACATTACACCTGCATTTCTTCTTTCTCACGTGAAACATTTGACTCCCAACAGCATCGACATTGCTACGTTTGCTTTATCCTAACACACCCCCACACAGCCCAGTATTACTGATGGTACTATTACTACTGAAAACAGCTTTATACTTTGTAATTTCTTTTTCAGTTCTCTTTGTCCCACAAAGAATATAGCCCATGAGATGTGCATTAGAGGTTACATTTAACTGTGTTGTTTTAAAGTCACTTGGAATAATTTCTCTCTGCTAGCTACTAACTTAATGCACAATCAAGTTAATTTGTTTAATCTACTTTCAATTTTTAGGTATTGCTTTTTTAGCTTGAGTTGTTTTCATTTTATCTATTTTCGTAACTCATTTGCATGGTTTCGCACTCAAATTTCTAAAACAAGCTATATTTTGAAAAGACTACCTTCTTTTCCTTAAAAAATATTTTTATAACTTATCCTTCAGGTTTTGAGTCTATGCGACTATCTCATCTTCTTTTTCTTAGACAAATGTCAGTGTGCTGTCTACACTTTTCTTCATCTTGTTTTTCTTACTTTATAATATATCTTGGGTATCACACCACAGCAGAAGATAGAGATAGTCCTTATTACAGATGCATGGTTGTCTTAGTTCAAGTTTCTTTAAGAAAATACCATACATGCAAAAGAATGAAACTTGACCACTCTCTCACACCATACACAAAAATAAACTCCAAATGGATGAAAA